>NC_041395.2:103973500-104176000 GCF_900747795.2 Erpetoichthys calabaricus
CAGTCATGTAAGATGACTTCAAATCTCAGTATTGATGCATCACATATGATATATTAGATTGCCAAGAAGCTACAGGCTACTGTAACTATAAATTTTGCACTAGCAAGGTGACACCATGATGAGCACTGCTGTCTCATACCCCTAAAGTGTCCAGAATCCACTTTCTGCATGGAGATTTTCTATATTCTCTGAATGAAATGCTTAAGTTGATTTTTTAGGTGAGTTGCATTGCACTGGTGCCTCATCCAAGGTTGGTTACTGCCTAGTGGCCGTTGCTATTTACTTTGTTGACATAGATGAAAAGATTAAAAAGATCACTTTCAGCTTTAAACAGTATTTAATTACAGGGATTTGTGGAATAAGACATTTAAACCCTGATATGTTTCGGCCTACAGTACTGTATTTACTTGGAAGTATCTGAATAAAAAGTTCCACATAGATGTTTGTGGCCTTACTAATACCATGATAGGATTTTCATTGCAGGGGGAGCAAATATTTTAGCCGAGTTCCAGCAGTGCAAAGCAGCAAAGAAATTGTCACAGTCTCCCTAAAAGCAATGACAGTATTGACTGTAGATAAGCCAGCATGGATTTGATGAGGCTATCATATTTAAGGAGATACCATATTACTTGTTTCTTGCCTTGTGCACCATCAGGATATTTCCTGTTCCCATTTGCTCCATTAGTTGTTTCATTGACTTTTGTTTGTGCCCTTTTGTTATAAGAGCAGCCTACAAGTTAAGACCAATAACGTACCATATTTCATCTTCTTGTATTGGTGTATTGAAATTGCTTACTCTTGTAAGACTGAAAGACCAGAATTGCCATTTGCCTTTAATGAAAAAATACCTTCATTGAGAAGGAGGAATTTCAAGGATAAAGCAATAATGCAAAGTTAAAATAGAAAAGTGTACATTCAAAATCTAAAGACTGGATCAATACATATGGGGTAAAGCAAGTTCAATTAGCTTCTAAAATAAATCCAACACAGATTAATTGTGAGCAAAAGTGCAGATGCAGTAAGTATGGTATACTAATTATTTTCAATGAAATGCTAAACTCTGGCTTTAGAAAGGCATACATTATAACCTACACCTAAGGGAGGGATCTATGTCAACCCATGCTTGAAGAGTAAAGAATAATAAAACCTAGCTACTGTTAAATGTTTTTAATTAAGCAGAGTTTTCTTTCCTGAGGTATTGAGTATATTCTTTCACACATATAATTTCCTGCATAACATGTTTCCAGTTTTGAAAGAATATCAGGATTGAGTCCTGCCTAGTAACAAGCACTGCCAGGAAAGAATTCACTGCACCATAATCCTGTAATTGAGTTAAGTCGATTTATAAATACATGGATGGATAGACATTCTATCTATCTATCTATCTATCTATCTATCTATCTATCTATCTATCTATCTATCTATCTATCTATCTATCTATCTATCTAATATAAACATATATAATATATATAGGTTATAATTACTATCAAAGTAATAATCCTTGTTGCACAAAACTTACAACTAACATTCAGTTCTTATGTGTGTATAAATACACACTCACACACTATATTTAGATACATTTATAAATTTGTGTGTGTGTGTATATATATATATATATATATATATATATATATATATATATATATATATATACTGACACACATATGTATATATCATTTCTTAAAGTATTTTTGTCACTTAAATGTTCAGCTGCTTTTTTGACGTAGATTATTCATGCATCATTCATTCATACTGTGCTTTAATTGGCTGGTGCAACGAAGTCCAGATATTTACGTAACATGTTTTTGATTCTTTTTTTTTTAATTTTATCTCACTTTTAACAGCCAATCCTTCAATACCTATCCTCAGGGCCTCTCTGCCTACATTTTTATACTTAATTATCTCTTAAAGTCTAAGATAGAAACGACCAGATCTATAAAAAAATCCTTGCATGTTAAAATGCCCACTCAACTTCTGTGATTTTCAGGCTAGGAGTCCCTCTCATGTCTTTGTTGGCTCCCTGCCACAAACATTCACTGGTACTAATCTTTAATACGTGATGTACACAATGTTGCACAGATAAGAGCCTAAATCTGGCTTGATGTGATTGCAAGTGAAATAATAATAATTATAAAGTAAATAAATGGTATGTTGAAAGCAACCATGCAGTGGGAAATTAACAGAAGCAAAGAGAAATGGTTCATTTAAAGTTCTAGAGCAGCACTATACTTAAAGAGAAAGAAAGTATTTTGAATTTTAACAGCCTTGTTTTCAATGAGCAGGTGCACATCCCTATAGTTCCTAAGTGGAAAGTATGGTGTAGTTGAAAATGAAATAATCAATACCTTTTTTATAAGCATTGCTAAAACAAATAACCACATGACTAAAATGTATAAAGAGAATTCTAAGAAATATAAAGTAGAAGATGAAGGAGACAAAACCAATCTATCCATTGTATGGATGCTCTTAATCTAAATTTACTATCACCTGGAGCTGAAACCTATCCCTGCAGCATGAAGCACAAGGGAGAACTCAAGAAGTAGATAGATAGATAGATAGATAGATAGATAGATAGATAGATAGATAGATAGATAGATAGATAGATAGATAGATAGATAGATAGATAGATAGATAGATACTTTATTAATCCCAATGGGAAATTCACAAGTGTATATCATTTTGGGGCACAATCACACACACTCCCACATCAGAAAGGGACAAGGCAGATTCATCAGTTAACTTCTAAGCTCGTTTAAAGTCTGTGGGGAAAGAAACAGAGTACCTGGAGTCCAGTGACATTTTCTCCATGTTTGCCTGATTTTTCTCCTGGTATTCCACTTTCTTTCCACACCACAAAGATGTGCATATTACGATGGTTGACATTTCTAAATTGTGTCTATATGAGTAGAACCGTAATTGTGTGTTCGGTACAGAGTTGGTTTTTTTTGTTAGACTCAATAGAGCTCATATAAAGTAAGTCACTTTTTGACCCTGACATGGAATAAGCAAGATAGAAAGAATAAGTGGAAGAATAAATGGATGTTGCCATCAAGATGAAAGAAAATATTGTTTACTTCAAGTGCCAGAATTTGGTTAGGTCAGACAGAACTGCAGATGTGACTGAAAGTGGTAGTTGTACTGTACTTGAGAGGAGCGGCAAAAGTGAAAACATATATAAAATATAAAGACTCAAGAAGATGCTATTGAATGTGGTAAATTTTCTTAACTTTGATAATTTAAATATAAGGCAAATGAAATCTTCTAAGGAGATCGCAAATGTTCAGTGAATCATCCTCCTGAAATACCAAAGTGTTTACACTCTAACATTATTTAAAATCCCACACTATTGCTTGTTACACAGTAAAATGTAAATTTAATTCTGTTCGGCACATAAGAGTTTATAGCTTAGTTATGCTTTAATAATATTAATTTTATTAAGGTGATAAACTGAGAAGATAGGGAAATGAAGATAAACTCAGCTATGGATCAAAGTGTAAAGAAACTTACTTAATTTGAATATTTTTATTATTATTAGTGCCGTTTTGCTTTTCCAAAGAAACAAACAAAAAAAAATATATGATAATTAAATTTTCATCAGCAAAATGTGGTACTGTGATTTTTAAAATAGTACAATGCACTACTTAAAATATTAAGTTTTAGAACGTAATGAATTCTATTTTTGTCATTCTTGCTCTAAATTAATCCACAAACCACGCAGCCCCCACATAGTATGCAACATGTTTCTCATCTTGGCAGCTGCAAGCGTGATAACCTTTACATAGTGTGAAAGTGGACACAACCCCAGAGATCTGAGTCACTGTGCAAGGAACAGACCAAAATATGGGCCAAAAAGAAAGAAATAAAGAAAGAAAGAAAGAAAGAAAGAAAGAAAGAAAGAACGAAAGAAAGAAAGAAAGAAAGATGGTGGAATATTATTAGAAAGAATGCAAGAAAAGCAACATAATGAGATGGAGGGTAACTGTAGGAGCTGTGAAGGGAATGCGGCAAAACATTAGGAAAAATTAAAAGTTCAGTAGAAATATATAAGACTATACTTCTGGATATTGAAGTGATGTGAAAAAGGAATATGTTAAAAATAAACCAAAAAGGAATGAGAAGATGGAAATGTAGCCATGGTGGGATGTGGGAGATATTGAGAAATAGGTATTAATATCATGTTGATAAAAATATGGGGTAATAGAAGAAAGAGCAAAAGACAGAGTTTTGAAAGATAGATATTTGTAAAAAGTGAAAAAAAAAGAAAATGTCTTCTACACTGAGGTGTTGTTCACTTACAGAATAAAACATGTAAGGATATCCTTTCCGATGGACTATACAATGCACAATATGCTTATTTGGTAAAGTTTACCATAACAAACCAGGATAGACAGTTGAACTGATCTGAGACCGGGATAGAAAGAGATAAAATTAGAGAAGTAAATAAGAAGTAGATGGATGTTTATAAAAAAAATAATAATAAAAAGACAAAATAACAAACTAATAATAAATATATATTAAGGGAGAGGAAGATTACATTTCTGGGCACAGTCCTATATTGGGTTATTCAATTATGACCATCCTGATACTGACCACCATATTTCATCACCTGGTCCCATGTGTAGTCGAACAGATATGGACTATTCCTATACAGGTAACATTTCTAGAAAATATATCCTGGAACATAATTTTACATTTTTCTTGATATATGTGAAATTATGTAAATTACTCAAATTCATGTGGATCATCCTCCTTATCCTCAATGGACAGATATCAAGTTGGCGTTGTGTTTTTTGTTCATTAAAGTAAATTCCTTAAAGCATCTTCATCTAAGTACTCATTACATGATCTGAGCTGCCATTAGAATTACCATGAAGACAACAAAGACTGAACACAAATCAGTTGCCCTATACACCCCATATTGGGGGATGATCTGTTTCTCTTAAAAATTGAAAGTGATTGATCTGTCTCAGATTGAAGAAACATTTAAGTCAATAAAAAGGCAGAAAATAAAAATAAACTTGCACTTTGTATGTGCTGCAGATATTTCTGATATAGCATTGAGAAAGATAAAAATGTTGATGTGTAGATGATATTATAAGCTTGCTCACTGACAAAGAGGTGCATTGGGCAACCTGCACAAACACTGGAAGCAGCAAATACATTTTTAATGTGAGTTAAAAACTTAAAAGAAAACTTATTCACCTGCCAGCTTGGCTCTGGTTGCCATTTAATTTGCCTTTATTTACTTACCAGCTACTTGTCTGCAAAGCATTCAAAGAGTCATTCAGTAAGATGGCATTGTCTATAGTATAACCTTCCAAATAAATATGATATGCAAACACGCAGCCACCTGCTTCCTTTAGCATATATTGTTACCTGCCTTTAATCAAAGCAGGACTGTTTGCCAGTGCTGTTAGCCAGAACCATGCGAATCCCAAGGGGATCTAACAAAATGGGCTCAAGCAATGAAATATTGTGACAATAGAGTTTAGCCCTCTTTGAGATTCCGCATTTCACTGCAGTTTTACTCAACGATTTATTTTTCTTTATGTCTGACTCCTTCAACGGATGAATAAATGCATTCATTCATAACGAGGTTTGCCCCTCGACTGCTGTATACCTGCACATATTCGTCTTCCACTGGAGGTGAACATTAAATTAAACGATTACCACGAACTCCAGCCGACTGTACTTAACATACAGGTACCCTGCTGAGGCTTCATTCTGGAGTGTTTGACTTTAAAACAACAGATCCAGTGAGAATTCAATTCAATTACTGACTATATATATATATATATATATGCCTTACAAACAACATAAATGATTACAGTGGACAAGGTTTCTTTTATCACGTACGCACACTTCAACAGGTGTCACCCATCAACCACCATTACACACATTCAGCACTAATAAGTACATTTTTAGGTTCTAGGCTACATCCCATACGAAACACCATGTAGCAACTGAGCTTGGGCTTTAGCAATATGATACAAAGCCGTATTTTGCACCACGGGCGAAGCAGAAAACCCGTTCGGTTGAGCTACATCACCATTTCCTTTTTATTATTCCGTTGGGCTGCTTCTTGCGCTCCTTTAAAGGTATAAAGAAGATGAGATGCTGATGCCGCGCCGCCAAATAAGTCTAGTACGTTTTCAAAGAAAAAACAAAATCAGGGATACCGGTGGCTGCGACACGCTGCTAAATTCAAAATAAAAAGTTGGAAAACGTCAACAACATCGACGTGGAAAAATGGCTTTTTGAACCCATCGAATTTCTCTTAAACTGTGAAACACGATCAATTTTTTAAAAATATTATCACAGTATATCATGTCAATCCCCTGATGTGGTTTTATTTTTAACGCCCACTCGCCTCCCGCTGAGGGAGGGCGGGGGGATTCTCTTCAGCAATAGGCGCAATAGGCGGGCAAACCCCTGTATGGACTGATCTGATGACGTACATTGCAGAAAGTTCCATAAAAAAAATCTTTATGCACAAAGAGCGTCGTGCAACCCCCCCACCCCCACCCCTATCCCCCCACACACAGCGCACACAAGCTTGCCAGCCACCCACGCCTCTCAGACATCTCACACAACAACAAAGCAGGAAAGTTAGAAATGAGAAGGGCGAAAGCCAAAAAAAATGTTTAATTAAAGCGGTGACGAATTTCTTCTGTTTATCGTCATACGGTCACAAAGTCTCATAGTTAAGTCATTTTATTTTCATTATCATTGCGATGCAATGAATACAGACGGAGAATCATTATTTTTAAGTCAAAACGATTATCATTACCACGTTGATATTAAATTTGTAATGTTTTTATGGTTGTTCCAAATAATTCTTGCATTGTTATTTTAGCTGAAATTCGTGTTGCCGTTTTGTCGTTTTGTTTCGGGTAATCGAATCACAAAACCATAACCTTAAATAAACTGTATATCATACCTTTTTCGGTGATTTTCGTTGCATTCCTGAAAGGTGTGCAAGACATCTTTTTAAGTCTTTGAGGCTTCAAGTTAAAAATAACACCGCGATGTATATTTTAAGCAATGTGACGTCGTATTTAAATATTTACAACGCACGAGTAGTATGGATTTCCCCCAACATGCATTTTATGTCCGATTTAGTGTAGATGTCGTGTACGTGTACATTCATTTGTTTAAGTGCATGGAAAATCTTACTAATTACCTTGTAAAGTGTAAAACTACTATTATGCTGTTTAGAAACGCGCTGATCGGGGTTTATTTGGGCAAAAATAATATACCCAGCTGTTTTCGTTCGCAGGATTCCTTAAAAGTTTCTGTTCTGTCCCGACGAGCCTCTTCTTTACAACGCCCTATGACCACTGGGATCGGATCGGTCCAGATCGGTGGAGCTTTTGTGTCGATAGAAGAACGACGCATAAATAGAAATACATTCCTTGTGGCAAAAGGGGCTCGCGAACAAACCTTCTCGCTGTATCCACATTAGATTTGGGATCGCGATAAAATACCCATTCGCGGGGGCAAACAAAAAATCATTTAAAAGAAACAATAGAAATGCGGTGAACCTGCCGACTTATAATAAATAAAACCGTCACCGCAGCTTCCCACATCATATCAGGCATTTGCACAACAAATCATTAAACGACTTACCTAAACCGCTTACTATCTATCTATCTATCTATCTATCTATCTATCTATCTATCTATCTATCTATCTATCTATCTAATCTATCTTCCCACCCCCTTTATGCTTCTCGCTGGAAGCTATTTTCTCCGACTTCCTTTTCCGTATCTTGCCTTTCTAAACCCAGCCTGAAATCTTGATCGCATCTCCTTACATATTAACCACACCTATCAGTGTAAATCGTGTTTCTGTGCGTATCACACAGCAGGAGCGGTTGTGCAAACACTCGCGTTAATGTGAGTGAGAAGGAAAATAATAGAAAAGATGGGTGGCAGGTGAATGTGCGAATAAAAAAGAAAGAAAGAACGAACGAAAGAAAGAAAGAAAGAAAATTAAAGAAAGAAAAAAAATCGACTCCATGAATGAAAAGCACCCGAACCACACAAGACTGTACAAGTAAAATCTCAGCTGAAGGGCGGGTGGAAATAAAAACCAGACTAATTAAGGAAGGAACGCTTCTGATGGCAAAAGGATCCTGACTCAGGGAGTATAGCAGCTAGAGCGTCTTCTTAAAAATGTACTGCTCAGAACACGGACGGGGTATACTAAACGATTAACTATGAATAAAAATTACGAAAAGCAGAACATATGTCATGGACATATGGCATTTCATAGAAACTGTATTTGTTTCGTGTAGATTTTTTAATGTTTTTTATTTCGGCTGGAAAGTATAAGTTCCAGATGGTGATAATGTAATTTGTGTATAATGGTCCTCGAGTGAGAATTCTGTTTTAAGGATATGTATGTTATCTGAAAAGTAGAATCTCTATAGACACCGTATTATAAACACTGTGAGTGTTTCATAATGCAATTTGTTTTTAACGTAACATCTAGATACTCTTAGGAGCTTGACTGCGTTTTTCAATGAAAATGTATGATAGTTTCAACATTTTTCCTGACAGTTTTTCATAGAAGATAAATAAACCTGTACCTTTTATATCGCGTGTTAAACGTCATTATTCCCTTATTAAACAGCATAGTCAAAAGTAATGCACATTAATGACCCTGAAAAAAGTAAAAGTAAATACGCAAAGTTTCAAGATACCTGTGTCTAAATGTTCTCGTGAAAGTCTATCACCGCTCTTCTACTTGAAAATGCATGCTTTCTTACCGTGCTCAGCAGCAAGACCCCACAATTAGTGATTTTACTTCACAGACCCACACTTGCATTTCCCAAAGTTGTCGCTGTATTGAGGACCAAGAGAAGCAGGCTGAGAACTGACACTTGACAGCAGTGCTGATATTTCAACTTTTTGGTTTTTTTTTTCAAACAAAGCGATGACAAAGCAATATCTAGGTGACGATTTCTTAATCAAATTGAAGTCCAAAGCGTTGCATTTGGCATTAAAATGAAACTGGCTCAGAACAGAAAAACAGTCAGAAGACTTTTAAGTTTGCATCCCAACAGCTCGGTAAGTCCTCTCGTTACAGATTGTCTGCAGCGCTGTCTCTGTCCAAAGTGCTGAAACGACGTCTCGGTCGCAAGCAGACTTAGGAGGGCAATAAGCACGCTTTCATAAAGCGCCCCTCGATATCCCTTTACCCCAAACGCATCCATACGCCTTGTCACGTGAGTACTTCCAGGCCATGTCAGTCCCGAGAATATTTGATCACACGTGGACCGGACCATTCCTGACAAAGGCAGACCTGATGCAGCGCAGGTTACATTCTTCTATAGAAAACACATACCACATAGCATAAAACATCCCACAAGAAGCCAGCAGTTTTGAGTAGTCATTAATTTACCTTTATATTGTTTGAAGACTCTAATTTGCTTTGTTGCCATTAATGAATTCATGCATTTGCGTGGGCTACTCAGGGGTACAGTTAGTGCGTTTGTTTTGGACAGGCACATGCAGGAATATGTATATGCTAGCTAAGTGTATTAATAGATGAACTGTTTACATACGTTTTACGCCATAACTGTTATTATGTAGAAATTAAATGCAAACAGAGTGTTGTTTCTTTTTAACTTTGTTAGTTAGCTTAAAGGAGATAGATAGATAGATAGATAGATAGATAGATAGATAGATAGATAGATAGATAGATAGATAGATAGATAGATAGATAGATAGATAGATAGATAGATAGATTCTAAACTAATGAAATGAAAGTTCCGTTGTAGTAAATCAAATACCTGAGCGCTTAAACCAATCTCCACCCCCTCCCACTTTTCGAATACCCTATCCTAGCTGACAAAATATATGGCACATATTACACTTGTAACTATTAAATGCAATGGATGGGCAATTAACTGCGCTAATACTAATCCCAAAATTACTCACCATTGTTTCTTAGCTGTCCTAGAGACAGAGGTGTCTTAAAATCCAGTCTCTCCAACAGATGCTGGAAGGTAGTGTGTCTTGTTTGAAGTCATCATGTGAGAACTTCTGCTTTCCTCAGCGGGTCGCCCACCACTTGTGTGACTTATGAATCTAATAACCCTTTCCAATATCCGCAAAGCTAAGTCTCCAACACCTTGATGGCTATATACTAAGAAGACTGTTACGCTACAGTTCGCGGTTAAAAAGAAAAAAATATATATAGAAAAGGAAAAAAAACAGAAAAGGGAAAGCGATACGCCATTCGCAATGCTCCCGTGCAGACGCGATTTTTTTTTCTTTTCTCCTTGTATCTTCTCAGTACATAGTACGTGATTAACATATCAAAAGAAGGTTAACTCTAAGAAGAACTATTAAAGACTGTTACATCGACGACCGTATGCTATACAGGTTGCTACAATATGAAAAACGAAATTAAAGGGAAACTCAAGATTAAAGTTAGTCGCTGAAAGACACGCATTTCTGAAAAAAAATGTATACCAAACTCAGAAAAGGAGTATACTCTTGAAATCTCAAAGCGCACAGCAACAATCCAAAACCCTCGATTGCGGAGGAGCAATAGGTAAGTTACCGCTCACAGTTTTTCACACCAGTCTGTTGCTGAAGTGGTGGTGCTCACATAACTTGTTGATCTTATCATCGTTTAGCGTTTTTGCTACCATTTTAATGGCTCAGCTTGTGTTGATATTGCTATGTTTTTGAACTTACCTTCACAAATACTCTTTGAAATACCCTCTTTGTTGATGCTGGTGCTGGAATGGATCCTTCCCACGCTGTCGTTTGCGAATCGCCTTTCTGGAGATTCAATACGGATCTTCTAAAAACACAACCACTCGGTAAAATGCCAAGCCAGCTTTAAGTGCGGTATTACGAAGTGAAACCTGTATTATGGAGATTATAGTTAGATTAAATATATATCGCATTTCATTTAGGCGAACCCAGCACTACATGGTTGTACAATTGTGTCATCTGTCGAGGGAAAGCTGCTGTCTAATTGTATTGAGTGGTGGCATGTGTTCGAAAGTTTACAGCTAGATGAGTAATATGTGATATTTGCCGGTCACATGCATGGGCTGTGAGTTGAATCCACCTAGGTATGCGACATCCAGACGATATCATAGACAAACTGACACAGACAGTGATTATATTTCAAATTTATGTAACTGTGTACTACTGTACCGTCATTTCTACTTGCATTCCCAGGTATATCATATGCGAATCATAAGAAGTGGTGGGAAATTATAATATCTCATTGCTTTTATGCGAGATGTGGAATGATGTAAGCATATATATAGCAGTTTTACTTTACTTGGTTCGCACAAGAAAAAACTCAAACATTTATATAAGTATGAACAACACCACGCCGTGCGCAAAATGCGCACAAGCCTGCAGATTCCTGGGCATTGAAAGCGCGAAGAACGGTAATGCGGATTTTTAGTTGAGGTAACCGTTCAGTGTTGTTTAAATTGTAAATATCGCATAAGTTTAAATTCCAGGTTCAGTTTTACTGTAAATGACTTAGTGACAGTTGCAATGTAAACTAAGGATAGATAGATAGATAGATAGATAGATAGATAGATAGATAGATAGATAGATAGATAGATAGATAGATAGATAGATAGATAGATAGATAGATAGATAGATAGCAATTTGTAATTCAGTAATGGGTTTGTATTTCTTATCATTCAGCCTCCTCTTTGCCAACTTGCACCAAATCATCCTCTTCCTTAATAAAATGCCAATACCTTTGTGACTTCTCTGCATAGTTTTGCTTAATTAGCTTGAATTTGTTTTCCTGGGTTGTTACTGTGCCTTGGGACAACAATAACTACGAAGACCCTTTCCCCCAATATCCGAAGTTTCTTCAATAGTTAGTTGCACTTGAATGTCATTTTTCAAGGAAATGAAAACACATTCAGTCAGTTGGTAGGTTAGTTACAGTTGGTTGGTGAATCAATCAACCAATGTATCTTTCAGTTATATAGTGTTATTCCTATCTATCTCTTAGTGTTTTTCAAATATCTGAAGCCTAAGACATGTATACTGCAACTACGACTCATTCTGTCGCATCTGAATCATTACTTTTAGCCATCTTTGTATGGTTATGCATGAATGCATCTATTCCTGGAATATGCGAGCTTTCAAATCCCAAATACAGCATACGTACATCACCATGCATTATATTAAGGTATTCAGATACACATGCATCCTAAAGACATTGAGTTACTACAGAAACATGAAACTAAATTAAAGCTTATTATTTAATCCGGTTTCTCAAAACTGGATTTCTTCAGCTTTAGAAGAAAAAAAAAGCCTGCACCTGCGTCATTTTGCATATGGAGAGCACCTACGTTACATGAGAGTGCCGTTCGTGATGGCAGGTTGGGAAACTGACGCAGCTGTGCGTCACAAGAAGTCCTTGGTCTGCTCTCTTTAAGTTGAGCGACACGATTGGTTTAAAGGCTTTTTTTTTCAACTGAGTTGCTATTGGCAATGCAACAAAAGCGTTCAAAACTTGGTTCACGGTTAATTTAGCTTATCAGAAGACGTAAACGTGGGTCGATTACCTGCCATCTATAAGGGTTCAAGAGAATTTGAACAGGCAGACTGGATAACCAGATACATATTCTGCCGCAATGCCAGTACTTTTCTTTATATGTAGAAAATAATCGTAGCATAGCACTTCTACTTTAAGGCTGCAGAATGTTCTCAGACCGGGGCACGCTATTTGAACCATTCAAAAATCTGCCTGCTTTTCGCCATAACTAAAGAAGTTTTTGGTGTCTTGATGAAACAAATTAGAATGCTAAGAAATCAAAGTTTCAAGAGGTTCTAAAAGTTGCAAGAATTTGCTTTGGAGATAGACAACATCACTTATTGTTGCTCTAAACTTTCGTAATAACCCCAGATAAAGTGTTATACCTGGTTAGTCAGCCTAGTCAGCTGGCCGTTTGAACCGCGCGAGTCATTTGCTTGAGATTTTAAATACGGTGTGGAGCGCACACTCTGTTCAGCTGCAATGGTGCTGTCGTGCGCTGAAGTGGACAGGGTGCGGTGTGTTAGGCCATGATGACGATGATTTTTTCGAGTCTACCATTGTCCACCAGTAACACTGATTTGGTGTTAAATGAAATGAGTTAGTTAAAAACGCAACCGGCAAGGTGTATTTTATTAGTAGGCGCTATAAAAAGTAAAACATGCCCTTACAACTTGTCTTCTTGTTCATAAAAACTCCAAAATGCTCAAACAGCTTGTCTTCATGTCATGGAATGGGTGCTGAACTTTACAATATGCTCTGTGGAGGGTGGTTTCATTGACAAAAAGAAAAGTTAATGAATGTGAATCAATTTAAAATCGACTATATTTTACTTTTTTAAATAAAGGCACACATGAACATTATGACTGCATTTGATCTATTAGTGTAATGTTTTTACATTTTCTCTGTATTCATTGTGTTTTTACATTTTCTCTGGGGTAAACCTGCATCAGCTTAACAAGTCTTTCAGCTCGTTGGCTGAATGGCCTGTTCTCGTTGCAATTTCTTCAAATTTTCCAAAAAAACAAATAATAAATATATTAACCTAAGAAGTTTATATATCTCACCCCGACAATTCACATGACAGCCTGTATCAAACATCTTCTTCAACAATGTCACAATAGATTTTGAGTACCTTCATTACTGCAAAGCAATACATTTTATTTTCAGTCTATGGTTGACTCTGCAAAAAAAAGTGTAGTAAACATCCATGTTATTTGGAAGACAGCTTTATCCAAGGTGACTTATAACATTTGAGACACAACAGGATATTTTTGTTTTGTTTATGGTCACACTGTGTCGATAGTGGGACCGGAACCCACAATATCAGGTTTTCAATTCCAAACTTTTAACCATTGTTACCCTGCCAATTATTTACATAATGTTGAAAATCATGCTTACACACAGTTTTTAATTTAACTGATTTAAAACTGGGATATGCTTATTATATTTCTAATAATAGTAATTAACCCAATGACCTTTAGCTTTGATAAAGCATGTTCAGAATATGGATGTATAATAGTTATCATTGTCTAATGAACAGCAACATTATTGTTTCTAAGTTAATTTTTGGCATCTTTGAAAATCAATAATAAGTGAATTATGTATGTTGTTTTATGTGTTACCACAGGAAAAAAAACATGTTTCATGAATTATTGTGAATTTTAATTTATAATCTAGATATTATGATTACATCAGTACTACATAGGTGTAAAAGTCTCCTCTGATTCATATGTGCTGTACTCTTTTCTTCTGCACTAACGCAACATTTCTGTACCTGCTTTTATTGTCTTTTTTGAGAAATAATCTGAAATGATTCTTGGAGTATTTGGGAGTGTGTCCTGGTATGGATTAGTGCCCTATGCCCTGTGATGCTGGGTCAGGCAACAGCCCTGCCATTCTGCACATAAGAATACTAACAACTAATGGCTATATATTTTTCAACAAGTACCCACTTTAAGGGGCTTTATTGAGTTTAATTTGTTAAAATTTGGACTGTTAAAGTAGTTAAATGAGATGTCTTGGTATTTTTCAACATAAGCATTCTAACTTCAAAGTGAAAATTTTTAAAATCATCCATCCATCCATTGTCTAAACCTGACAATATAGTTAAAAGGCTGTGGGAGGTCAGAATTCTGGCACAAAGTTAATTGCTTATAAAACAGAAAACAATTTGTTCTGTAAGAATTCAGTCCATTTGCCAGCATACATCTCATTACACTCAAGTGGAAAATGCTCTAGAAGTTACATTATAAATATAATAAAAGTTGTCTGTTCAGATTAAATTTAGCTATGTATGTTTGAGAAGCCCAGAAATCAGTTCATACAAGCAGTGCCGGTGCAAAGTTATTTGGCACCCTAGGCCAAGCTTATTAGTGAGCCAACCGACTGTTCGACACCTAACCTGTGTGGCTCGGTTTTCCACCCCTTATGATCTTCGCTCCAGGTGGATACCCTGCATACAAGAGGAAAAGCTAAATCATCCAGATGAAAAGAACTTTTGTTTTTTCCAGATGCCTGGCATGGACACTTGAAGGAACCTGTCTCTTTACAACATTATTTTTATTCTTATGTTCTTTGCATATACCATATTCAGGCTCATAATACCTCTCGAACAAGCAACAAAAGAACAATTGAAGTGGAAGAGGGAAGCAGCTTGATACAGCCAGTTATAGACAGATGGATTCCAAAGATGTAGGTTTAGGCTTTGGTGCAGGCTATAACAAGTCCAACATTACTGTAGCAAAAGAGGCCCAAGTGACATGTGCCACACTGGTTCAAATAGAGCAGCCAGCCTAATAGGCAGCCAATGTTCATTACTACCATTACTATTCAGTAACAGTAGCTTGTTATCATCCTCATCAATGGCACCAACAAGATATAATAGAATGGTGAAATATAAAGCAAAAAGTAAAATAGTTGATACAATTGACTGTAATACTGAATGAATGGATTTTAAAATTGGTTTGATAGAAGAAATTAATCAAGATCTCTAGGGCCTGAGCAACCAAACGTTTAGATGTTGAAATTAGCACAGTTAGTGCACAGATGAAAAACATATCGACATCTTGTATCAAAAAAATGGGAGCAAACAGTTTTTCAGAAAATAAGCAGGGTCACTGTATTAGAAATCACAAACCATGTTATGTGTGATAAACTTAAGAGATTTTAAAAACAGAGACAGGGAAACCTGACAATTATTGGTATCCAGAAGGAAGTGAAGATGGAAATCCAGTTAAATTAATGTTGAAGTTCTTTACCAAAATCCTTGAAAAAACTATTAGGAAAACCTAGAAACCTGAAAGAGCACATTGCTTACCTGAATAACATTTCCATAGAGCCTTCATAATAAAATTCCTGATGTTTCATGAAAAAGAAAAAGCAGTATGTGGCACCAGAAAGAAAGAAGCATTATTGCATGAATTCAATCAGGTCAACTTTTGTTGTGATTTTAGCTCTCAAACAGTGTAAGGTATATTATGTAGTGACTATGTTTCACCAGTAAGAAAGAACCATTATTGTTTGAATTCATTTTTGTGACTTCAACTCTCAAACAGTGTAAGTCACACTAAGTGGTGGCTATATGAGTCGGGACTACACTATGGTCCTATGTATCCAGCTAGCCTGGAATTCATTGCTAGAGATCAGACACATCAGTATTACACACCTGAGGAAGTCTAGAAGGTCCTGAGAACTATCAATAGATACGAACAGCAGCTATTGTTAGTGCTAATACCATCACTCTACAACATTTGTTTCTCCCTGTCTGTGTCTTGTTGTCTATCTCTCTCTCCACCTATCTCTTTTCTTATTTGTTTATTTAATTAAGAGAGATTAGGAGCATTTTCACTTCCTTCTGGATCCCAGCGCATTGCCGCACCCACCACATGACAAATCAACTCAAGATCCCCAGATTAGGACCCGAGTGCAGCCATGCAATGGGTGACACCTCAGCACCACACTAGTTCAGATGGAGTGGAACAGTGTGAGGTTTTTTATGGTGGCTGGAGTGTCAATTCTGGCACCAACTCCCATGTTTTTCACTGCAGGTTGGAGGGCCTACTTGCACGGCTGGATGCAGATTAACGTCATACCCAGGACGAAGCAATTGCAGGTTAAGGGCCTTGCTCAGGGGTCCAATGGAGTGGAGTCACTTCGGGTGTTTACGGGACTTGAAATGGCAACCTTTCAATTACCAGTGAAGGTCGCTACTTCAGAGCCATCACTCTGTTAAACAGCAATAAAAAATGATAAGAATAAGAATGAAAAATAGAATATTTTAGTTAATAATCTGTCTGATATTATTACATTGCTCCAATATTGATTCTTTAATTTTGTTGTATATTACACCAATATTTATTTAACTCTATATACATAAATTGATAAATGTAATAATAATAGAAGTAATAATGAATTGCTAGTGTATTCTTGCATTTAAGCTGTAAGAAGTTTCCATTTTATCAATAACATTACTACCATTCTGCTACTACTTTTTATGCTTACTAATATTAATAATAGTATTTTATTAGTACTCTTCCCTAACTCTCTTTCTCTTTCCTATGTGGTCAATCCAAAGTATTGCTACAGATTTGAATAATATTACAGCTGTTCTCTAGCTTTAGCTAATCAATGTCTAGTAACAAAAGTGGAAAATTCTAGGGATGAGGCAGTGACAGTGGGAAGAAATTTAAAAAGCCAGTAGCTGGTAGTGAAAGATTGATTGGTTGGCATCAGGAAATGAAAAAAAAAACTGACTTATTATTCAAAACAAAATTTTATCTATCCTATACAGATTATACGTAGAGTACAATATGTAGTGAAAAGCTCAACATCTACTATTGCAGTGCCATTTCGGAAGATACTGGAGAGCCCTACCTGGCTGTTGAAGCCATCTTTTAACACAACCATTACAAACCTCAATGACTTGTCCTGTTTGTGCAGGGTCCATGCTGTATCTCTCTCAGTTGGATAACCGATTGTTTCACAGGAAACCCTCTGTGACCCAAATACCACACTTTTTGAAACTCACATTCTTCTGCAAGGCAATCAGCTTTGCAGTTCACACACTTCACTGCATCTTGAGGGGGTCCTGGCAACTTAGCCACAATGTTCCTTACAATGCGCTTGTAATCACAGATGATTTACACATTATTCTTTTCTACTAACAGTTTTGAGGGTCTTTGATGGGAAGTAACACCATTCATATTCAGAAACCCATAAAATGAATGAAAACTTCAGGCCCTGTTATATACTGTGGTGTAATGGCCGTCTGCACACAGCACACAATGGTAACTGAGTGGCTCACTGAGAAAGTATTCATTTTTAGTGCATGTTCTGGACATTGCAAAAAGAACCTTCGGCAAGGCATTTTTTAGAGGTGCTGAGAAAAAACAGCAATAATCAACTGCATCAGTCTTGTTGAGAAAGCCAGTGAGCCAGCGAGAGTCTCGTAAGCTCTACTCTCAGATATAAGTCTCTTCTTACCGGTGAAAGGCCCTAAATCATGCTCTAATTCATCTCTGTATGCTTTCTCTGTCCAACAGCTGTTATTGTTAACTGCAGCCAACTTTAAATTAGTTCAGTTGATCAGCTCTAATTTAGATTATGGGACTAGTGCAACAGACACTAGCAGCTGAGATGTCAAATGTTCCCTGTTGCTTGCAGATTGTCATCCATGTACCATTCTCCACCTCTTCAGCTGCATTCTAATAGAGGCAAAATTTTCAAATGTGACTCATCAGTCCAGAGCATCTGCTGCCATTTTTTGCATCTCAGTCCTTGCGTTTTAATGCATGGGTGAGCCATTTGGATTTATTTCCACCTCAGATAAATGACTTATTGGACACAACTCTACCATGAAAACCACTTTTGTTAAGTCTTCTTTGGACTGTTTATGGATGCACCAGGGTCCCAGTGGTTTTTATCGGTTTTCAGCTGATAGAGGTACTAGACCTCAGTTTTCCATCTTGTACATATGTCTGTGTTTCTTGCAGGACTTGGACAGCACATATGGAAACAACTGTCTTCTGTGAAATTTGTGCTAGGTAGAGACCTTGCTGATAAGGGATGGCCGCCTTGTGTCTTGTTGCTGTGCTCACTTTTACCATGGTGTAAGATTTGCAGGTTAAACCACATGTCTACTGCATCCTTACCTTTTTAGTATAGTTTTGCCTTTCCCAGTTCAGTTCCTTCTACACTATATCTGTTTCAGTTAATCACTTTGGTTCAAAAATGTAATATAATATACCTTCAAATATAGAATAATGATCACATCTTTGTTGACAGGCTATGCAAAATGGATCTGGGTTAAGGTCACATGTTTTGGGAATGTCCTTTACTCATACCTGTGTATAGAGTAGGCAGGGGTTCAGACCCAAGTTTTTCCTCTTTTATTTCAGGAATGACCTGGGGGCTTTGTCTTTAGTATTTCCACCCCTGTGTCTGTCGCTATAAAAGCAGTACTCATATGGTAGGGCAAGGGACATAAGAAGGGGGTGCATTGATGGTTGTGTCAGTCCAATTTTGTATTAGTTTACCCCTACAACAGCTACTATCTAGAGATGGAATGTCTCAAATGTTTGTGCCTTTTGATCTTTAGTTTTTGTGCATAACAGTTTTGGCCTAGTGTTTCTGTTCTAGTTGTGATGTCCAGTCTTTTGACCCTTTGCCCTTTTTTTGAATACTGCTTTGATATTTTCCCTTTCGGAATTGGACCCTAATTCTCTTCAGCCTGTTTTTTGATCATCCTTTCGGATTATGGACTTGTTTAAATAAACAGTCTTTATTTTACTTTTGTCACACCTGCTTCAATGTTGACTCACCTTGATCTGCACATCAGCCTGTGTTTGCACTGACAGCTGCAGTGGGCTGCGACTCTACTTTGAGTCCTTTCCTATGACTGTGTGTAACCTCTGACCCCTCCCTCTGTTACTATGCAACGATTATTGCACTGCAGTCATGTGATTGAAGGGGCAGGGACGAAAATATAGAGGAGCTATATTCAAGCTTTGTCTAACATGACCATCTTGACTTCTTCTTGTTTAATGTCTAGTGTTTTTGATTTTTGTCTTCATTTTTGGAATTTTTGAGTTTTGTCTAGCATTTTAGCACCCTCTTTTAAATTGCCTGTTTTTGACCTCCTTCTGTTTGATTTCTTTTTTATTCTTGGTTTTGTTGGATTTGTTCATTGCATTTGCTATTCTCTGTATGGCCTGTGTCAAGTTGTGGATTTGTCTGTTGGATCATGGACTTCTTTAAATAAAGCATTATTACTTATCATCATGTATACTTTTTGATCTGTTGTACAACTTTGGTGGGTCACTTTATTAGAAAGATGCATTGCACAGCATACTTTTATCTTTATAACAGCTGGTGCAGGGAGCCACACTGCATTTTCCTGCTTCTGATTGTTCTTTCAATTGTTATACCTTGTAAAATTACATTCATGCTTTACAGAGTGATGAGCTTCTCTGCAGTCAGTAGCTCACCTTTTGATTAGGCACAGTTAAGGCTCATACAAATTAATAGTCCGGCTGCTCCAAAACAACAAACAGCTCATTAAAACAATCGTGCTGAATAAGTCAGATCAGAAAACACAACAATGTAATACCTTGTCATGGTTGGGGTAAGGAACACAATAATCCAATAAGGTTCTAATTCTTTCAGAAAACTACTAAAAGTTATTGTAACAGACAACTAAGAAGAAACACTAAATACTGGAAAATTAAAAAATGACCATATCAAGAGAAAAACCAGTACGAGTCCATGCATGGATCCATTCTAATAAGTGCCTAGAATGCAGGCTTGTTTTGGTTGTTTAAAGTGGATAATACTCCACTTTGCAAATCTATATGTTATGGAATGGTTTCAGGAACCTTGCAGTGATTTCAGCTATATTCAGTGACCTCCCACTCATCAGGTGTCAATTTAATGAAGCATATGTGGGGATGAAATTTAATGAGCCATATAGACAAGACATCCACCACTAATTGATTTGTAATAAATAACAGAAACTTTGAAGTGAACATAGGTTAACATCCAGGGTCGGTACTAAAGGGGTGCCAGTGAGGGGCACGTTTCTCCATCCAGACAAGTGGGCCCCAAACACAAATTCTTAAAAAAGATATTTTAATATATGTACAGTATATATGTTTTTAATTGCCGTGTTTACATAATAAAATTACTATTTGACAAAAAAAATTTAAAATATTGGTTTTCCTGGACAGTAATGAACTGTGATTTTGATGACATATCAGCTACAGATTCACTGAATTCAACTCTTCTAAACGTGAGTTCAGTGGTTTAACATCTACCTTTATACTTGTGTTTTACCCCAGCAATATTATACTTTGGTGCTGTTTCAGTTTATCCATGGCAAAGTATTTTGAAAGCTAAATAATACACATTAACCCCATTTTTTTAGTCTAAACTGCATGCAGTGGTAACTAAGCTAGAGAAGAGTTATTCTTGAGTTTTTATGGCTACATGTATTTTTTATTTTTGTCTATTTTTGATATATTTTATATTCTTTTAAATTCTGCCTTTGCAAGTTATGGCTCTGCTGTTAGAGATGATGACCGTTTTATTGCTAGTTGTTTTTGGTGTAAACTTTTCAGTCTGCCATTGAGTCTTATCCCATAAGGAGGTCTCCATCTTTTTTTTAATCATCGTTCATTTGACTATTTAGGACATGGTCAATATAATTTGATATGAGTTTTTCTATGTGCATGCAGTGATGACATCGGTGAATGACATGATAATACATTTAATGCAAGCATTATAGTTGGAAGTTCAATGATGTGAAGAAATAATATTACATTTATAAATCATGAGTCTTCTACCCAATAACCAAGCCCACCTATTATATATCAATTGTGCTGGTTTTGGAATAGTTTAGAGTAAAAAGTTTCAGCACCTAGATATACTCCTCGAATGTGTTTTCTATTCAAAACCAGAAGCTGAGTTTTGTTTACCCTTTTCTAGCATGACATCTTCTGTATTAAATAAATAAAAAAAATGTTTACATATTATTTACAATACACAGATATGACCAACAGCAATCATATCCTATAGAGTACCAGAAGTTGTTGGAAGAAGACATTGTCTACCACTGAGTCTTTGCCATCACTTTTTCACAGCCATTCTGAATCAGTTTCTTTACTAAAGTAAACGGCTAGTCAGTGCTTGGTTATATCATTAATCATCATGCAGAGTGAATTTCCACTTCACACCAATTTATGTCAGCTGGGATTTTGCTGTTAGGAACGATTACTTTAAACTTTACAGCAAACATTTTATTAATGTTTTGCTGGCAAATGCTTAAGAGAGTAAGGCTAATGAAACAAATGTTCAACAATCATCAGGAATACAGCTAAACACTGGATTTCTGAAAATCTCTAGTCAAAGAGGAATTTGTGGTACCACTGGTTATTCACAACATACAGTATGTAACACATTCTGTTGTAGAAATACATTACTTTTTCCTCCCTCTATCACTGTGTGCACCAAAAAAATTCAGGGACAGTTTTATTCCACAGGACAGATAACAACCACTCATATTTAGTGTATAGGGGATACACGGATGAGTGCAACCTACAGATAATACCAAACCCTATATATACAATCAGTCTGCAGGGGTAAAGTTCCTGAAAAACCCCACAGATATGGAAACTGCACATGGATACTAAAGAAGCATTGATCCTATGGGAATAATGGGGTTAAGTTCTAAAGGGATGCATTCTTGGGGGGAGAACTTGCAGAGAGAGGAGTTCAGGTGGATGTGCTGGCTCTCTGCTCTCCCCCCTTGAGGCTTACTGATGATCTTTCCACAGGTTCATTTTCATACAACTTGTTACAACTTTTACTTCCTCTGTAGTCAAGTTTGATTGTAGGCAACTATGGCAGAGATTCAATCTGAGGACCTCACAAAACCATCCAACCCATAGTAAAGATAGGTGGTTATGTACAGATTGTATAGGTTAATCAGTGAGAGCTTATGACTCACACTTACTTAATTCATCATTAATGGACAACAATTGCAAATCTCTGCCCTCATCGCATAATTTCATTCAACAGCTTACCCATGCTTCTTTGTGCTAGGTAGACATACTTTGATCCATGGAGATCTAAGGACATCACAAACCTATTATTGGTGCTGTGTGAGAAGCCCCTCAGAATTTTTTTTTCTACTGTGCATGGCTGTAAATAGGCAGACGTAAACTACAGGTGTAATAAAGTGAGTTACACTAAGAAATTCCATAAATAGCTTTTGCTGTATTAAGCAAACAAAAGTTACAGTTATAACAGTACTGTGAGCATGGATAGCTTTTACACTGCGGATGCTATAGTGTGGCTAACAGTGAGAAGGGAGGCTGGCTGGGTGGCTGGAGTGGGTGACATCAAAAGTGCTCAGAATGCTAAATATGGCTCTACATGTGGGTGCATGGCTAATTCAATTTTATGAATAATTAAGTTTTGGATTTTTTAAAGATTTAATATTTTCAAACTGTGGATAACTAAAACCACTTACAGAGTATCTGTGTTTGAAGGGATAACACTGTGTGTGTGTATATATATATATATATATATATATATATATATATATATATAGTATATACTGTATATATATTTATATATACAAGGCGGGGGTCAAGCTAAAGTTAGAAGTTGGGATTTTAGGTCCATAAATATTTGGTCAGAGACAACGTTTTTCTAAATTTGGTTCTGTACATTACCACAATGAATTTTAAATGAAACAACTCAGATGCAGTTGAAGTGCAGACTTTCAGCTTTAATTCAGTGGGTGAACAAAACGATTGCATAAAAATGTGAGGCAACTAAAACACAATCCCTTCATTTCAGGGGTTCAAAAGTAATTGAACAAATTAAATAACTGGAAATAAAAAGTTCATTTCTAATGAAAACCCTTTGCTGGCAATGACATCCTGAAGTCTTGAACTCATGGAAACACCAGATGCTGGGTTTCCTCCTTTTTAATGCTCTGCCAGGCCTTTACTGCAGCGGCTTTCAGTTGCTGTTTGTTTGTGGGCCTTTCTGTCTGAAGTTTAGTCTTCAAAAAGTGAAATGCATGCTCAATTGGGTTAATATCAGGTGACTGACTTGGCCATTCAAGAATTCTCCACTTCTTTGCTTTAATAAACTCCCGGGTTGCTTTGGCTGTATGTTTTGGGTCATTGTCCATCTGTATCATGAAACGCCACCCAATAAATTTGACTGCATTTAGTTGGATTTGAGCAGACAGTCTGTCTCTGAACACCTCAGAATTCATTTGGCTGCTTCTGCCCTGTGTCACATCATCAATAAACACTAGTGTCCCAATGCCACTGGCAGCCATGCACGCCCAAGCCATCACACTGCCTCCACTGTGTTTTACAGATGACGTGGTATGCTTTGGATAATGAGCTGTTCCACGCCTTCTCCAAACTTTTTTCTTGCCATCATTCTGGTAGAGGTTGATCTTGGTTTCATCTGTCCAAAGAATGTTTTTCCAGAACTGTGCTGGCTTTTTTAGATGTTTTTTAGCAAAGTCCAATCTAGCCTTTCTATTCTTGAGGCTTATGAGTGGCTTGCACCTTGCAGTGCACCCTCTGTATTTACTTTCATGCAGTCTTCTCTTTATGGTAGACTTGGATATCGATACGTGTACCCCTTGGAGAGTGTTGTTCACTTGGTTGGCTGTTGTGAAGGGGTTTCTCTTCACCATGGAAATGATTCTGCGATCATCCACCACTGTTGTCTTCCGTGGACGTCCAGGTCTTTTTGCGTTGCTGAGTTGACCAGTGCTTGCTTTCTTTCTCAGGATGTACCAAACTGTAGATTTTGCCACTCGTAATATTGTAGCAATTTCTCGGATGGGTTTTTTCTGTTTTCGTAGCTTAAGGATAGCTTGTTTCACCTACATGGAGAGCTCCTTTGACCGCATGTTGTCTGTTCACAGCAAAATCTTCCACATGCAAGCACCACACGTCAAATTAACTCCAGGCCTTTTATCTGCTTAATTGATAATGACATAACGATGGACTTGACCACACCTGCCTATGAAATAGCCTTTGAGTCAATTGTCCAATTACTTTTGAGCCCCTGAAATGAAGGGATTGTGTTAAAAAATGCTTTAGTTGCCTCACATTTTTATGCAATCGTTTGTTCAACCCACTGAATTAAAGCTGAAAGTCTGCACTTCAACTGCATCTGAGTTGTTTCATTTAAAATTCATTGTGGTAATGTACAGAACCAAAATTAGAAAAAAGTTGTCTGTCCAAATATTTATGGACCTAACTGTATATTCATATATATATAGTATATACTGTATATACAGTATATTTATATATTCCAGGCGGGGGTCAAGCTAAAGTTAGAAGATGGGATTTATTCGAAAATGGAACAAACGAGTGGTTGAAGGACAAGACAAAACCTTTTATTCTGCTGGAATCCAGGCACTTCCAGGCAGGTGGTGCATGTGCATAGAGAAGGGTGGAGACTACATTGAGAAATGATATTGTCAGTTTTGTTAAGGTTTGTTCCATTTTCTAATGAATCCCATTTTCTAACTTTAGCTTGACACCCCCTCGTGTATCTTATATATAAACGTCTACACGTGGAAGCGTGTGTGTCTGTCTGTCTGGCCCGGAAGTGAGAGGTGGGGTCGGGCTAAGGGCTCCACCTCAGAGGAAACATAAGTGAGGCCAGCACATCGGCAAAATTAAACCTCCGAAGAAAGAGTCACTCGCTTAGCCGCTAATACAGAACAAGGCGAGCACATTGGCAAAATAGTATCCCTTTTACTTTTCCTCCCGTCACTAATACACAAGCGAGGCAAACACATCGACAAAACAAAACCTCCGAATAAAGACAGTGTCGTTTAGCCGCTAATGCACAAGCAATGTGAGCACAAAATCTCTACATTTCAATTTTTTTTCTGACAATTTCAATAGTTTATAGGACCTCGTGCTTTTTATAGAACGGGCTTACACATATATATATATATATATATATATATATATATATATATATATATATATATATATATATATATATATATATATATATATATATATATGTTTAATATTGTAGTTAGTGTTTGATATTAAATCGTTTGTCTTTTTTGGCCTCTTGTTGGTATTATATTATATTGTATTTAGTCTGTATGAGATATGCATTGTACTATATACTCCTGGCAATACTGTATATTTAAACCTGAACTGCACATTGAATGACTGGAGGCTTCATAACTTCACAGCTTTAATATACTTCTAAGTTAATATTCTGAGAATGTTGCCTAATTTCACACAGTGTTCAGTACAGGGGTGTATAAATACCAAACTTTAAGCAGCTTTTATTGACAGTGCACAGAACACAACCAAAGCTGTTACACAGACTGCACTTACTCTCAGTACCCATGTGGCTTTTTGAGTACAGTGGAGTACTGTACATTGACTTTGAGCCACAGTTTTTGATTCACTGCTTACAATATGGTAGAAACTGGTTGGACATATTTAACATAGTCTTGCCAACACAACTGAATTTTAAGGTTGTGATGAGTCAGTAACATACAGACTTCAGCAAGATGTCTGCACAAGATGGAACTGTCTTTATGTGATGTTGGTGACTATAATGGAAGTTAAAGACTGACCCAGAAATCTTTTAACAGTGATTAAGAAAGGATATTAAAATGTAGAAGAAATGGATGTTTATCTTAGACTAATTTATTGCTGGGAGGAGCTTTCTGTATGCCATGTATTTTAGTCTAATGTATACTGATGCACACAGCAAAATACAATGTTTCAAGCCCATTCAATCTAAATCAGGGTCATTGAGGAATGAAGACTATTCCAACAGCTCTGATGTGACCGCAGGGCCTACTAATTTGCAAATTGGACTAATTAATTATACTCAAACAAATATCTTTAAGAGGAAAATAATGAGAAAAGCCCACAAAGAAATTGGGGCAATGTGCAAATTTCATAGATAGTGATCATGAACTAGCTATGGACACAGGATACTGGATTCCAGAGGTAGCAGCTCACATGTCAACGCAGATGGCACTCAATCCATTATTTGAACCTAGAACTCAACAGGTTTGAGCCAATAATACTAACAACTGCACAGAGGCTGGTTATTTTGACAATAAAGTATCCTTATCTCCCATGTATTATCCCCATACATAAAACAATTAACCTGTGAATACTTTTAAATATTTTATTTTTGAAAATCACAACATTACAGTGGCATCTGACTCAATCAAATATGTAATAATAACATACAGTAACAGATATAAACATTTACTTCACAATATTTTCAAAGAAAACAAAGGAAAGATAGAAATACAAGGGGAAAAAAAGCAAAACAAGATTTTTTTGTTGTTGTTGTGAGCTTCCTCTCAAGAACTTCATGATTTTGTTTTTGCTGAAGGTAGTTCTTTTTTGCTTTTGGCAATTCGTTTGGGAACATTGCCCTGCTGCAAAATGAAGGATGTGTATGTCTTTTACCTGTGGAAAACCCTATTCTGCATCTCAGTTCAGATCTTGTTCAAAACCATAGCAATAGACTTGTGACAAAAGGTGATATCTGATATCCTTGGACCTGCTGGAGAGTAGTGCCAACATGGAGAGAAGTTGCCAGGTTGGAGATAATGGTCTCCCATGTACTTAGAACAGGGTGTTATACAGAAGGTGCATTCAGCGATAGTGGCTGAGACGAATGCCTGTGTTTGGAAAAAAATAGGCCATGGAGAGTGAATGTTGGCTGTCATCAAAGAGATTCTGGCAAATGAACTAGTGACTCCTGAGACGGGGACTATTTCTCTCAACTAAACTTGGAGTGCCAGAGGAATCTTACAAAAGTACTGAGATAATGTAGCTGAAGATAATAGGACAGCATGTTACTTTATGTACAGTTCAGTGTCTTGTGACCACAACCCTGACCTGGAGAAGCAGGTGAAGAATACATGAGTGAAGACGTGAGCAACTCCTATAAAAGCTAGTTTATAATACACAATTTCAATCTTCAATCTGCTCTAAATTATTACCTTAAACATTACATAAAGAAGCTGTGGTTAGCTCATTCCCATGCTCTTCTAGTTTGTATATGGCCATACCTTGACCCAACAAAAAGTTAGCAACTTTCTTTTTTATTTTTCTTAAGAGTCGGAAATTCCAAATATAAAAAAATGAGTCATTTTATCTTCTCACACAATAAACCAAGCAAACTGAACAGTTGTATTAGTCTTGTACAGAACAGAGAGATATAATAAATTGTGTCTGTTGATTACAAAAAGACACTGATCAGCCAAAGTTTTTTTTTTAAACTTGCCATTTGTAGCATTCTCCACTGTAAGTCCCAGGGTCTCAGACAGACATTTATTATAACAGATATGTAAAAATAAATCACAGTGTTTCACAAATGTTGGTTTCTACTTTATTTTCAAATTAGAATGCTAAACTTTTTCATTTCAGATGAGTTTATGGTTTTCAAAATTCTATAGCATTCTATTTGCAATTTACTGACAAGAGTATAGCACAGAAGTAGATTCACATCTGTACAGTAGTTGATCCTTTATCTGTACGTTATTGATTAGAGAAAAGCCAAAATAGCCAATGTATTGTACTTTTAAAAAGTTTTAAACTACATGAAGCAAAATTTTGTAATGTGAAGCTTTCAAAAATGATGAAATAAAAAGCTTATAATTATCAAAAAAAATCACTATAATGAGCAGTGAACAGTGAAAAACTAAAATCAATATTTGGTGCAATCACTCTTTGCTATTAAAGCTGCATCAGTTCTCTTAGGTCCACTGTTATGCAGTTTTAAAGAATATCAACTGGTGTTTTGTTTCAAATATCCTGGAGAACTTGTGCTGCTTCTTCTGCCGACTTTGGCTGGATTTCTTGCTTCTATCTCTCAGGTAATTCCAGGCAGCCTCGATGGTGTTGAGATCAGAGCTTTGTGGGAGCCATATCATCTGTTACAGAACTCCTTGCTCATATTTTTGCCGAAAATAGTTCTTTTTGACCTTGGCCTTGTGTTTGGGGACATTTTCCTGCTGTAGAATGATGTTTGGATCAATCCAATGCCTCTTTGATGATATTGTGTGATGAGTGAGAATTTGCTTGCACTTCCCAACATTGAGGATTGAGTCATTCTGACTAGGTCTCCAAATCCATTTGCACAAATGAAGTCCTAAACTACAGGGGATTTCTGCTGTGCCTCACACATCCATGTAGTGCCCTCTTGCTCTCCTTGGACAAATAGCTTTCTGTATGAGCTAAAATTATAAACGTTTTACTTAACAGTCCAGAGCAGTTGCTACCATTGCTCAGCACCCCATCCTTGGTTTTTTTGTGTATAGGTGAAGGCCCGTCGTGTGAAGGGTGCAGCGACATGCTATCAACTCATACTCCCAACTCTCTAGGTGAGGCCATTTGGCTTTGTTTCCACTTTGAACAAATGGCTGTTTGGTACCAACTCTACCATGAAGACTAGCCCTGACAAGACTTCTCCTGACTAAAGAGTTGTGTACTTGGATTTCAGTGGTGTCTGTGATATCAGAGCTTGCAGTATTTCTGGACATCTTGTGATTTCAAAGGGACATCAGCTTAATGAATCCGCTGCACTTAAGTTCCCATGGCTAGTGACTGTGTTTCTGGTTCTCAACCTTGCCCCTTTACTCGTGCTTCTTCAGAAGGGCTTGGAAGGCCCATCTTGAAATTCTGTTTTCTTGCTGATACAGGACGGACACGTTGTGCTTTGATGCAATGCTCATTCATGCCACTGTGTAAGAATTGTTGATTTGAAGCTTAGATGGTCAGATTGATCGTCCTTCACCCAGTTTGATTTGTTCTCCACATGTTTC
The DNA here is from genome assembly GCF_900747795.2 of Erpetoichthys calabaricus. NCBI lineage: Eukaryota > Metazoa > Chordata > Cladistia > Polypteriformes > Polypteridae > Erpetoichthys > Erpetoichthys calabaricus. Next base: position 104,002,908 of record NC_041395.2, read on the forward strand.
TGTTTCAGTTTAGTTTCTTCGGTCAACTCATGATGTCTTGATCATTAACACCTGTTTGTTATCTTTGTTTAATCACACACTAGAGTCTACAACTACAACATATGTTTTTATATTAAAAATAGTCATGTATTTAATAGGCTACTTTCTTTAATAAAATACAAACACCCTCATAATGACAATGAACCCATCCTTCCTCCCTTAAGGATGTTAAAAATAAGAAAATGGATATTAGTTACCAACATCAAAGGAAAAAAAAAAAATGAAGTTTCAAACTGTAATTGTATAGGCCTTTAATTATAATTATAAACTAAGCAGAGAATACAGTATGCTTACTCTGTTACACATCTGAATATCTTGAATGAATTACATATCAATTAATTTAATTTTTTAAATAATTTGTTAAGAAATAGGATATATATTCAGTCATTCAGAGAGTTATCAGCCTGATTTCAAAAATAAATAGTTTAGTTCATCTTCTGCATTTCCTTACATGATTACATACCAAATAAGTAGTGTTTGGAAATTGTTACAATTATTTGTATCAAAGAAGATCATGGGATCTCTGCTTCCAAGGATACGTGTGGATACTCTAAAATGTTCATGAGGAAAAGGTTAATTTGAACCCTCCATCCAACCATTCTCATATTTCCTACTCCGTGCAACCTATTATTCATGTCCTGTGGGATGTAACAAGTGAATTCCAACCATGGGCCTCAAGGTGTGTGCAAGGCCTCCTTTATACAAATATTTGGGTTCCTCCTCTTTATTCATGACAGAATGTTTTCTAAATAATGCACAAATTGTTGCGAATGATGAGGGACATACGTACATATCTCATAGAGCTAGAAAAATTTAAAGGGGATAAATTATATTGACAATTCAGACCTTATATTTCTCAAAACTATTTTTGGAATACTAAATTAAAATAATTAATTGCTGGTTTTCTACACTTAAGGATATTAAGAATGTAAGAATGTAGCAGTGGTAGCCATTGTGTCACCTCATCTTCATTAGCTTTGTTAATCTTGTGCTGGTGTAAGTGGGGTGGAAAATACATTCTTTATTTGAGACGCTTTTCAAAATTGGCTTAGAAAATTTAAGGTTTGTTCCTGCCTTTAGCCTGATGTTCCCCCAGCTCCCTGCAAACCTGAATTGGGTGAGTGGCTTCTGCAAATTCATGGATAATGGTTTTTATATAGTTTAGACATTGCATCTATTTTTACGGCAAATTATTGTAAAAAAATGTTTTAAAAGAGATCTAGGGGGCCATATTAGCAGTCACATTTTATTCCTAACAATTTTTCATTTCCCATCACTGCCAGAAGATAAGTTTGCTTTAACAAAGGTCATTTATGATGTGTAACTAAAACAGCGGATGGACATTTTATTGTTGAAATTCTTCTTTATACAAAAGTGTTCCTATTAACCAGAATAAGCTACTGGTACGACTTAAAATGAACAACAGCACTCTTGGAAAGTGTCAGATCTTTTGTTAGTGGTAGAAAAATCTTTCTGTGTCAACAAAGGCTGACGTAATGAGTTGTGTTAAAAGTTTCAGTTCTTGGAACCTTATCATTTTTATTACTGCTATTCATAGAAATGGTGTATCATTTCAAATAGCCATTTACTGAGAACATTCATGTGTATTTAACAGTAAAACCTGGGAAGAGGTCTTGAGTTGGTGCTACTGTTTGAATACACTTGTTATTTGTAAACATAATTGGTTGTTCAGCTCCACAAAAACAAAACAACAATAAGGTCCTACAAGAGAATTGTTTCACACAGGCTTTATTTCTAAAAAAGCTAAGTGTGTAGTTTAAAATTGGAAATCTTGGCTTGGCTTTAGATACGTACTTTTAAAAATCACAGCTCTTCAAAGTCATTTGCATTTCTGTAAGATTAATTTATTGTTTCTCCCTACATTCTGGCCGACTAACACATTACCTAAACCTCTGCACTGGCTACAAGTCAGTTATTACTGTTTACAGAAGCAAACAGTGGAAACTTAATGCCCTGAAAACAGTGGAGTACACTTTGACTTTGTACAATTACAAGTTTTGATGTTCCAGGTACTTTGTACAGTTTTGCGCATCTGGACTCTGGAAGGTATTCCCTAAATGCAGTATATCAAAGATTTGCCAACAGCATCAATATTTAACTCACCTTTGAAGGCACATTGATTTTGGTTAGTTTTTTTTTATTGGCTTGGTTTTTATCTAACTTCAGTCAGTGAACATTCTCTTTTGTTTTTATTTTTTTTCTGGATTTTGTTTGCCTTTTTATGTAAAGCTCATATGAGAAGCATTACATAAACAGTTTTAAGTTTTTCTCCTGTTGGTAACACTATGCTGAGGCTACTCAGTTACAATTCAGGGATCCAAGCTCAATCCCCAACACAGTGTGTTTTTGGTAATAACTAGTCTGAAGAATGCTTCGTAAAACCTACTCCTTCATTTACATTTATAATACCACAGCAGAACAATCTTATTTCAATGAAAGGAATAATTTGAGTCTTTTCAACTTTCAATATCATTCTATTAGACCTGCACAGCAAAGCACTAAAGTCAATAGGGCTGTCAAAAGCAAATTAGCAAATTATACAGACATAAAATATGAAGACATGGCTAGAAAATCTACAATTGTGTAACACTCAGAAACATTTTATTCATCTTCCTGGAATCCATGTAATGTTATTATCAAGTTGAGAAAGCTTATGGATGGATATAGTATGTGCTGAAGCCTAGCTATGTCACAAAAACTGAGAACAAAGGCAATTTTAGTAGCATAAAAGTTTGCATTCTGGTCAAAATTACAGAAGTTCAGACAGATGCCAGAAAATGGAGTGGTAAACAATACAGGAGTTATACGTATTTAGTGAAGGCCTAAGATAAGATAATGAGTGATGTTTATAATACCTCCTAAATAAGAGAAAGTAGATTTAAACCAATTATATTTTATATCCTGGCAATTTAGTTTCTTTTGGAAAAATAGTGTCATACTTTCCTGTGATAACAGTTCCACTGCAGACTAATGGCATACTACCAGTCCAGATTGGGGTACTGCAGACCTCAGACGGAAAAGGAGTAATTCTATTGTTGGGCTATGGGATATGCAAACCCATAAAGGTCTTGGACAAGACATCCACTCTGACCCTCACCAGTGCCTTTCTATTGTGAGTGGCAGCTACACGGGACCCCAGACTTTCTTACTATGTCGGCTTATACGGCTGTGCTTTCCCTTGTTTTGGAGAGTTTATAATATGGAGGTAACTGATGGAAAGGGCCCCACTGACAAGAAGGGAGATGAAGAGCAGCCAAAATGTGGGAAGATGTATTAGGAAGTTTAGCAATGAGGGTACTCAGGATGGAGTAGTCATGAACTATTATTTAGGTAGACCTTTCGGACACGGTTTGTTGCTGTTCCACTCTTTGTTGCACTTTGTAATTTTCGTGTGTGTGTGTGTGTGTGTAATAAAACCCTTTTACTTAGTTTTTCAGACTTCTGTGTCTGTGTTTCTCTAGAGTGTCCCCTACAGTCCATAGTTACTGTTTGTTTCAGTCCAAAGAAAAAGGTTCAATCAAGACTTCTGTTTTGGCAGTTTTAGATTGAATAATGTACTTGAAACTGATTCAGCCTGCTGGGCTTTCAGTAGCTGGATGGAAGGCTTTTATTAACTAAGTGTATCGTAGCAGATATGGTCCCATCACAGGTGGATAAGCCAATCGTGTTTTGATATATAACATATGACACTTTTTATTTCTTCCTCTTATGACTCATCTTCAAGAGTTTCACTCTTCTTAGCAAGATTCATTTTTAATTCTACTGGGCCACTTTATATGCTGAACTTGCTACATTTAAATTGCAATTTTAATTTTCAGTTCATTGAAAAATAATTCAGCCCTTTGCACTTTCCCATATTTTGTTTTATTAGATGCTGAATTTGAAGTGTATAAAACTGAGGAGTTTCACCTCAGCGATCCACAAAGTTTTGAACACTTACCATTGCAGCTGCAGGCATTCTTGTCAGAATTGATAAAGAGATTCCAAAAACTCTAAATACTCTACTGTAAAATTTTGTGCATGTCCAAGTAATTTCTCTATACAAAAACATGACAAAAGGAAAGTGTATTTATGATTAAAATCCAAATAAGAGAATTTAATATTCTAAATTATGTCACTTTTTCTACCAATGTTTTAAAGTTACAAATAAAAGTTAAATAATAATAGCAGAATCTGCAGTGGGTTGGCACCCTGCCCAGGATTGGTTCCTGCCTTGTGCCCTGTGTTGGCTGGGATTGACTCCAGCAGACCCCCGTGACCCTTTTTTCGGATTCAGCGGGTTATAAAATGGATGGATGGATAATAGCAGAATTCAGTTACATGCTTCAGTTGGCCACTGAATAATAAATGGTCTTGAATAAAAACAAGTAGCACACTCCAGATATGTGTTACCCCCAAATTAACATGTATTTCTGATAAGCACAATCTATGGTAATTCATTCATTTTCTTAAAGGATAAGTATTTTTGAAGTCAAAGTTATTTTTTCACAAGCATGGTTTATATTCAATTGCCATGCAAAATTGTGTTCGAAGTCCAGCATTTTCTATACATTTTTAAAAATAGATTGCCTGGACTGGTGTATTACATTAGAATTAATGGGGTATGAGTACAGATGGAAAAGAAAAGCCTTAAATCTTGCCAAAAATATTTTTCAAGTAATGACAGTTGTAAAGTATTGATTGGTGTCTTGTGATTATACATAAAATAGCTTATACATCATTTTTGAAAAAAAAAAAACATCAATATTATGAGATTCAGTCATTTTAGAAGAAAACCAGCTGTGTGTGCTATATTAGCTATTATAGTCTTCCGCAATAACCATTCAAGGAGGAGTGGTGTCTTCTCAAAAGATAAAATCACAGTAAGCCTTTCATGTCATGGAATTAGTTTTGTTCTGATTTATGTCCATATTTATTTGAGAACTTACACAAGTGAATGGAAAACGTATCTTCACCTCAAGAAAAATAGTACCAGGAATATGCGATAAAATGATTATTTCCAGATCCCTTTTGTTGTCACAAAGATGAGTCGGAAGCACAGATCGTGTGTTTGCTTTTCTCAGAACTCAAACATGACATATTTGTTATGTTTTAGGCTCTTTTTAATTATGAAGTATTTTGTTTTAGGCTTTTTGGTGGTGCTTCATTTCCCATTGCCTAAATTGTAATGAGCCAGTACGGGCAAGATATTTTTAAACATTTATAGAAGTGATGGACTTTGGAACATGATTTTGCATGACAAATGTATATTTTACTATGTTTGCGAAGAAATAACATTGACTTGAAAAATAGCAAATCTACTCTTTAATATATTGTTCTATGCCAATGTTGCAGGATGCCAACATCACCAAATGTGCAACATAGGAACTCATTACAAACAGAGTGCCAGTCCAACACATTAAATGTTACCTGCATCTTTCTTCTTCAGCCTGTACTGTACTTTGTACTTTATGCCATTCATACTAAGCATTCAGTTCAGTTTATACATTGTATTTGTTCCTTGCTCCACTGGTAGAATATCATCAAGAATGTTGTGCATAGTACAAGAACGTAGTGTAGTAGGCAATTCAGTAGATCACTCAGATTAACAATGATAATAAATGAATTACTATAGATATAATAAAACAGGCAACAGGATGTAGTTAAAAAATAAATGCCATTTATAAACAGACATTGTTAACCAAATATAAAACTTATCGTTGAGACAATTCATGTACCTTTGATGAAGAAAACACAGCAATACCCAGCATCTCTACGAAAACAGGCTAAAGGTCTAGTGCATGTGTGAAGTGTACAAACTAAACAGGTAGAACAAACTGATTAATAGTAATAGTCCTTTTCACTCGGGGTCTTAGTCAGAGATGACTGTTTGCAAGTGTGATACCCAAGGGTAGAAACAAGAAACTATATGCAAGTCTAGTGGTAAGTATCAAATTCTGCTACATTTTTGCTATGTAGCAGGGCTCAAATAGTTAGTTGCTGAGTGTGTGGTGTCTGAAGTAGTGGCAAAGGCTTTCTTTAAGTATTTTATACTTATTATATTTAATTCTTTACTGGAGATCCTAGCCTTCTATGATTCACTCCCTGAAGTTTAAAAATGACAAATTTCAAACATAAGCATGTGGAGTATCATTTTCGACTACTTTAAGGTCAGTGATTATGAATATGATGTTATTTTTGATTTTTAATCCTAGAGAGCTAGCCCTCTATGTATCACTATGAGAGGGTGAAAAATAACAAATATCCATTACAATTGTGAATATTTAGACTTTAAACATTTGGACTGCAGCATACATTTTAATATTTCAAATATATGACGCAACTCTTCCTGTTTATTATTTACTACTACTTCATAAAGTAAATCATTAAATTTCTTATGAGCAATCCAAGTTAAGCCAGCTTACACTAATTCATAATTTTTATAATATATGACGCAGCTCTTCCTGTTTATTATTTACTACTACTTCATAAAGTAAATCATTAAATTTCTTATGAGCAATCCAAGTTAAGCCAGCTTACACTAATTCATAATTTTTATTTTTTTTTCATTTTTGGCTAATTTCCAAATATTTCAATGACAATCCTTCATGTTATTATATCACATCATATCATCACAGGGGCGCTGTCATCAAATGTTAAGAGTGTACTGTCACGAGGTGTGTTTAGGTATTCATTGACGTGACTTTTTTATTTTTTTGTCATCATTTTGTGCTTCTATATGCTTTACATTGTAATGACACAACGCACATGACGTCACCATAAACAACATGACAATGTCCTCATATATACATTAAGAAAAATGGCAGTACCCCAAAGTAATTTGATTTTATAAAGACCAAAGCACCTCCAGATTTTTGTGAAGTTTGATTTTATTTTGCTAGTGAAAAGCTTTATTGAAAGCCTCAGCTTCAAAAACACTTTGCTTTTGAAAAACTTCTTTGGCTTTGTTTTGAATTAATTTTTTTAAAAGAATCTAAGCATTTTTTGTTTTTGTAGAAGTCTCTCTGGCATTTTTCCAATTTATTAAAGTAAAAGAAACCAATTACTGTTAGTTATTATTTTTTCTTGGCCACTAGTTTTATCCGTGCTTTTAAGCATGTCATTAAAATCAGACCATACAGTTATGAGTGACCCTTAAATGAAACATGCCATTTCTAAAAGAGCACAGTTGTAGGCAGACGTTGAAAATTTGCAGTCATAAATAGCTACAATAAATAGTAGTCAGAAACAATTAGTCATAGGAGCAGAAAGACAACAATCATAGGGGGGCTACTGGTGTGTCAGGTTCAAAGAAGTGACTATAGTGCACCCAGAACGTTATAATGGAGATCCTAAGAACTGTCAAGGGTTCATACAGCAGTGTACCTTTACTTTTGAATTACAGCTCAGTGGATTTCCAACTGAAATATCTATGGTAACTTTTGTCATGTCACTTCTTACTGTGGAAAGCTTTACATTAGGCCACTGGAATTACTGGAATCAGGATGCCCATACCTTAATTCTTCAGAAAAGTTCTTTCATGAATTTTGCAAAATTTGTGAGAGGGAGATACATTTGTGAAAATATAACAAGGGGCTCGTGGGAAATATTGCTGGAATGGCTGAGCCTCAATTTCTTCATTTTGTAGTGAGCTCAGTCATTATATAAAGGGGGAAATGGCAAACCATGACATCATTCTTTAGAGGAAATAATCTTGCTCTGAAATTAGGCACCTGAACTGATGAACAGCAACAGAAAAACACAGTACCGGGAATCCCAGAAAGCATGACCTGCTCAAAAGGCAGGATCTTCATACATTTAAGAACAATGGAGGACATCTGTTAGTTTAAAAGAAAGAAAATATACAAGAATGTTTATATTTTATTGTTGTGGTTCCAGTCATAAGGTTAGTGTATGTCCCAAACTATAAGGAAAGTGATGGGCTCACCTCTTAAAGGATTCAATAAGTGGTCTTTTGTATTAAACTCCATTGGGGTAGTACATTTTCTTCATGCATTATTTTGGTCAGAAAACATAACATTCAAGCTTTCATAAAGTCTGTATCAGCTGGAAGTTGTATTAGTTCTTGTTTGATTCAACAGCTGGACCTTCCATAAGATAATATGTTAAGGCAATTAAGGATTCAAACTATTGATTGGGTCCATTGGAAAGAGTTTCACTTCTTGCATAGTTCCCTGTGTAGAGTTGTGGGTGAAGTTGGTACACCCTGAAACTCCTTGTTTTTTTGTAGCTAAATCTCAAGTTCCACCTTTGGTTTTAGGTATTCTGGGCTTTAGGTTCTTAATGCTGTTATGGATTGGTTTCCTGGGGTGCACAGTACTTTAAAATATGTTTAACTAGTATAGAAAAGTCACCAGTACATTGGGTTAGTACTCCACGATGAACTGGTGCCCCCATCCGGAGATTGTTCCTGCCTTGCACCAAATGCTTGCTGGGAGAGACTCCGGTTCCACAGTGACCCTGCTCTGGATAAGCAGGTTTAGAAAAGGGATGGATGGGCAGTGCTTTAGTGTTAATTATTTATCTACTTAATACTCACATTTTCTCAATTTATTTTTTTAAAAAAGGAAATCGTGAGTCTTACCTTTGCATCCTTTAACTGGGACACCACTACCTAAGGATAAAATCAGCACTCTGTCTGGTCCAAAAATTTGTGCTATGGACAAATGTATTCAAAAAATGTTGCATAATGATTTTTATTCATCCTTCTTATAGTCCTGTGGGTGTGTTTTGTGTTTTTGTTTAAAAGAATGGTGGAACACTATACCACTGTATAGATTTTTGAAAAGGAAACAAAATCACTATCAAGAATAATACCCAGTTTCCTTTATTCTAATTTCCTCTTGATCAAATTAATGGCTCCACCATCTTCAGTAGCTTAGATCTTTGTAGTGGATATAACTTGATATGTACACTTAAGTGATATGAGTAGAAAGCAACTTTTAATACAACCTGTGGTTATTATGAATATCTCACAATGCTCTTTGGACTTGCTAATGAATATGTTGTATTTCAAAATTTAATAAATGATACTCTTTGTGACTTCTTAGAAAGATACTGTATGTGTTGGTTTACAATGACAACATTTAACCCTAACCCTAACCCTAACCCTAACCCTAGCCTGATATAGTTACATTTGTGGCATATGTTTGTGAAGTGCTTTTACATTTGAGGAAACAGTCCCTTTATGCTAAGTAAAATAATTGTGAATTTAGTCAGACTGCTGTTTTGTTATTGGGATATCTTATACCACACTGAAGCTTAGAAATGGATCCTCTTCTAAGATGGAAGCAATTTTAAATTGGCCGCCAGCAGTTACAAAAAAACATGCACAAAGGTTTCAAGGATTTGTGAATAATAATCATCAATTTGTTTAGTATTTTACTACCTTCATTGCACATATTACTAATTTAACTGGTAAACAACACAAGAATTTAGTTTGAATGGCAGACACATATACAGTTTTCCAGGTTTGTGAACATTTTATAACTTTCCAGAAGGGTATAAAAAAAGCCTGTTATACCACAGTTTGCAGGCTCTAACACATTTGGACATGCTGAGAGGGGAGCCTTTTCCCAGACTTCGGCACAGCTCCATGCCAGTCCGTGATCCGATGTCAAAGTGTACACATCTATGTGTTTATGTTTTTAAAAATTAATTTGTTGGATTCTCATCAAAACTATTTCCCTGGAAGTCTTGGAGCAGTCAAAGACGAACTTAGGTGAAATGCTTCCAGCATGTATACATAGTGTATTTATACACATTTATTGTAAATTTTAGTCATATATCACTTAAAATCTTTGCATGACAGAGAAATCTGATTAGATGTTTGAATTCAGCACAAATATAAGAGTCACCTATATTAATTCATGAGACAAAAAATTTACATTTTGTTGCCCAGTGTTATAAATATTGTCATGAAAAAAAAGTAATCCTCTAAAAACTGATATTAAAACCACCAGATTAGTTTTTCTTTTCTCCACCAGTCGCAGTCCACCAGTTTGCTTTAAGGTGACTTTGGTTTGTGAAACACAGTGAAGCAAAGTCTGATTCCAAAATACTTTAAAAACTTAACCCCGATCTAAAAAAGAAAACATAAATATTTCAGCCAAGGTCATGTTTCAACTCAGAGATGGCAGTTTTAGGACAATTTAGGTTCACCGTCAAGTTGACAAAATTTTTAAAAATTGAAATATTTAATATCAAATACAGTTGGCCCTCTGAATCCACAGGGGATTGGTTCCAGGACTCCCCATGGATAGCAAAATCTGCCAATGCTCAAGTCCCTTATATAAAATGCAGTAATATTTGCATAAAACCTACGCACCTACTAGCATATACTTTAAATCAAATCCACTGACATGCCATTTTTCAAAAGTTGTAGTTTTTTTCCCCTCAAGAGATAGCATTTTACACTCCATCTTAGCTTTTGAGAGATTACTTTAACCACTTATTTGCATTCTAAAAGCCATCTTTTCCACAGAAACAAAGGGTGCACATGCAATGCTCCTTTAACAAAAAGAGATGAGCGCATTTGGGTGTAAACTCCAGATGGACTGCTCTGCGTTGTGTAATTATGTCTTATCTTCTCCGTTATCTTAATTTTTTTTTTTTTTATGAAAATTAACTTTTTTGTGTCTGGGTTTACATTTCTGCCTTGTGCCTGATGCTGTTGGGTTAGGCTGTGGTGGATTTGACCATGAATGAATGAATTGGTAGATGGAAAACTTTAATTATGATAAACACTAAATACATTTTTTTGTTGATACAGTAGTTATTTTAGCATTCTAGGACATCCTGAGACTTCATGGGATCCCCTCAAGGTTGCTGGATATCATGACTGACCTGTACACTAGTACTGTAAGTGCTGTGCAGAGTGGAGGCAGAACATCTGTGTTTTTCCCAGTTTTTCATCAGGAATGTGTTCTTGCTCCTACTCTGTTCCATGCATGCATGGACTGGGTGTTGGGCAAGGTCGTGGGGTTCAGCGGCTGTGGGGCATTTGTTGGCGAAGAAAGATTCACTGATCTGATTGGGGCTCTCAAGAGACTGAGTGAGGAGTCTGAGTGTCTGGGCTTGTGAGTGTCCTGGATAAAAACCAAGAGCCAGGCTTTTAATGACTTCTTAGGCACTCCCATCAGCAGTGTGTCTGTCTGCAAAGAGAAATTGTCGAGATGTTTACTTACCTCGGCAGTGAAATTCACGTCACTGGTGACTCTTCCTATGAAGTCAGTAGACGGATTGGGAGAGCATGGGGGATCACGAGGTTGCTGGAAAGGGGTGTGTGGCGCTCCTGATATCTATGCAAAAGGATGAAGGTCCAACTCTTTAGAGTCATGGGACTTAAGTATAATGCCATGCATAGAATTCACACTAAAACCTGGTGTACAGACAAAAACATAAATGTGTGTACACACAAAAAAATCCAGATGTATAAATCTGTGCATAAGCCAACTTCCATGTTCTTCCACTACATAAATCTTGTCAGTATGAAATGTAACACACTTGCATGTGCCTGCCACCACACCTCTTTGACTATGCAAATCAATATAAATAGCACCTTAAATTCAGCATTCTGTGAAAAGACAATGGCAAAAGCACAGGGAAAATAGAAGAATTTCAGCAAATACCAAGTGGAGGCAAGGAAAAGCATACTATTTGTTGGTTTAAGCAGTGGTATAAACAACAAAAGTAAGTTGATTGAGTGACATAGAGTGGCGGAAAAACTCGAATGTTCAAGCACAGAAAGTCGCACAGTGCCTGAAATAAAAAAGAAGTAGTCAGATATCAAAGTGGCCGTGAAAAGTCACCTTAGTTCATGAAACAGAAACAGAAAGAACACGCGCTGATAAAGCTATTTATTAAATCAGGAATGTGTATCAGACTGGAAATTATCAGCCTTCATAAGGCACTGTGAGGTAGTTGAAACAAAATTTATAATACCCAACACTGCCAAAGTAAACAGCCTGCTCCTTCAACAGATGTATACTGCACAACATGAGTGACACACATTTTATAAAACATTCAAATAATAGCACTCTAAATATATGGCTGGAGAAAAAGATAGTCACTGGGTCATATATGGGCATATCTGTGCGCCTCTACAATCCCATTGGTCTATAGGCACAGCGATTCATTGAATAAATATTTTTTAAGCTAAAAGGAAAACTAAAGTAATTCAAGTCTCCAAAAGTAGAAACTAAAATTGAGATGGTCAAGAGTTTATAAAACTAAACTAAAACTAAACTGGAAATGAAGTAAAAGATGCAAATAGTATAGAAATAAATACTGGAAAAAATGTATCCAAAACAACCTTGGTTAGGAAAAACTGGATTATTTGATGAAACAGATTAAAGAGTTCTCCTAGAAAGAGAAGTTTTCCTCCGCACCTGGTAGTAGTTTATCCTTTACCAATCAGGGAAAAGATACTCATATTTGGGCATAAGGATCACGTTGCAGGGAATCCAAGTCTTATCAGTACGAAAAAATTCATAATGAATATTTTTGGTTGCCAGTGTTAAATAAAGATGCTGAGGCTTATTGATTCCATCAGTCAATACCACAAACACATCCTTGGGAGTCTGTCTCTTTAGAGGTTATAACAGACTTGCCAGTTTCCAGGGGCTTTATGTATAAACGGTGCGTACGCACAGAAATGTTGTGCACGAACGTTTCCAAGCTCAAATCGCGATGTATAATACCTAAACTTGGTGTAAAGCCATGCACATTTCCATGGTACCTCATACCCTGGCGTACGGAAGTTCTCCGCTCGGTTTTGCAGACTGGCACAACCCAGCATCAAAGCAGTGCTACTGTTCCTGTGTGCTTACCCTTTCTTTTTCAGATACACATCCCTGACGCGGCTTTATAAATACACTGAAATTAACTGCATATTGTTTATTAGTTTAATGCATCTGATTGTAATTAACCAGTAACAATATAATGGTCCACGGAATGGTCAAACTATTCCAAATACCATAACTGCATTAGCGTTGTTACTCTCACTGCACCTTCTTTTACTTCTTTCAGCTGCTCCCATTAGGGGTTGCCACAGCGGATCATCTTTTTCCATATTATTCTCACTGCACCACTCGGAGCAGCTGATTGGAAAGAGAATTATCGGTATACAGCATCAAGCACAAGCTGCCTCTTCTCACACGGCAAACACTTCAAAACCTTTCCTGTATGGACCTCGCGGTTCAAAAAGAATTTCATCCCAAGAACTCTAAACGCAATCAATCAGTCCATCAAGTGCTCCTTGTAGAACTGTTTGTACTTATAAGTACAATCACCTCACTGTAAACTTGCACTACAGTTATAATATTGCACAACCTGAGCCACTTTATAAAGCGTGTATTTACATATGATGATGATATCATTTTTAAGATGAAATGCAGCAAAATATATTTATTATATTGTACAGATAAAACTTTAACTTCATTTAAATAATCTATATTGTTAATAATTAAAGGACACAGTGTCGCTACAGTAGCAAGGATCTGGTGCTCCTTTCACGGATCTGTTCCTGCCTTGCACTGTATGCTTCACTGGGACTGTCGTGAAGGATAGAATAATTAAACATGTACTATGAAGATATTTCAAAGTTCCTTAAAAGTTTTGAAGAATCAGCGTTTTAAGCTTACAGATGGCTTAACGTCTATTACAGAGCTGATTGTGTGGCAATTGGATATTTGGAGAAAGAAAAGGAAGGACAGGAATTGAGGGTTAGTATGTTTGAAAGAGACCTTTCAAACTACAATACAATGCTACAATAAATTATTTCATCAAAGGTCGCGCACAATCACTGTGCCACCATTTTCCCATGTTTAATAACGTGCTTTAACTCCTGTCATCATGAAAATTATATCAAGTATACATTGCAGTACTGCGGTGGGTTGGCACCCTGCCCGGGATTGATTCCTGCCTTGTGCCCTGTGTTGGCTGGGATTGGCTCCAGCAGACCCCCGTGACCCTGTGTTCAGATTCAGCGGGTTGGAAAATGGATGGATGGATACATTGCAGTATTTTAATTATTCAGAGAGCTGTAATATTACGAATGTAATGGATTTTGTGTCCTGTTAGAGGAAGAGAAAGCCGGTAAGCCCGTAGTGATTCACACACATAAAGCACATAGAAGATCAAATACAAAACAATACATTTAACATGCTACTTTAGTTATGATGGGATTTGAGAAACTAGTAAATTAAATGATTTTAAGATGAAGTTTGTGATGTTCTACTTTAATGACAAAGTAAACTACGTGATCAAAGTGGAAATTTCGAGATTAAAGTTGACATTTCGTGCTTTTTTCCCACTGTGTGCCTATTTTTTTTTCTCTGTACCCTAATAAGCTTTCATATGAAACTCAGACGGTGGGCTACGACTCGGCTTTTCACAGCGATTTTGATATCTGACAACTCTCTGTCACTCGATCAACTTCCTTTTGTTGATTATACCACTGTTTAAACCAACAAATAGTATATTTTTCCTTGCCCCCACTTATTTTCCCCCATGTTTTTTCCATTGTCTTTTCACAGAAGGCTGAGCTTAAGGGCTATTTATATTGATTTGCATATTGAAAGAGGCGTAATTCTGGGAGGAGTTGGGGTGGGAGAGCAGGCGCGTGCACGTGTGTTACTTTTCCACTGATCGGGATTTACGTAGCGGAAGAACGTGGAAGTTTGCGTACGTACAGATTCCTGCATCTGGATTTTTCTGTGCGTACGCACATTCCCACTTTTGTGCTTACGCCACGTTATAGTGTGAGTTCTACGCATGGCGTTATACATGAGGCACCAGGAGAATTACTGTAGTTTTACTAGTGGTGGATTGCTTGTCTAAAGCAGCTCATTTTATTCCTTTGACAAAACTTTCTGCTGCTAAGGAGTTGTGAAATGTCTTTATTCTGGGAATTATATGCATTTAAGGCAGTCCTAATGAAGTTATAGCCAGCTTTTGGAAGGAATAAAGAATAGAAGTATGGACTATTTTGGTTATAGATAGATAGATAGATAGATAGATAGATAGATAGATAGATAGATAGATAGATAGATAGATAGATAGATAGATAGACCTTCACTTAACCTCTTAATATCATTCACAGAGTAATGGACAAATGAAGTAGACAAATCAAGAATTAGAACCATATTTACATTGTTTTGTAAATTCTCTGGGGTCTAATTGTAGCTCTTTACTTCATACGGACAGAATTTTCACATAATGTTTGTAGACTTTGGTCTATAAATATTCCTGCTGCTGATTGTCTTTTTGATACAGGAAACATAGATACATTATTTCTTTCTGTTTTGAACTATTTAACCCCAATTAAAAGCTGGTTTAGTTATAATCCAGTAATATTTAGTGACTTCCAGTAAGGATTTGAAGTGTTTTGTGGAATGTCAGCAAAGGGTACCTTATAATTTTAAGGTTGTCCAGAACGTTTGGTTTTCCATGTAGGATATTTGACTTAAAGAAACCAATATAAAGTTATAGCTCCATGATATATTGGCCCTTATAACCAAAAAAAAAAAAGGTCTAGTTACTTTTCTATTGGCATTACCATTTTAAAATTAATCCAATGTTTCATGTTTTAAAATCACAAACCAGCTTTTTCCACTATGCTTTGGACTTAAAACACAGTTAAAATCTCTGTCCACTATAATTTTATAAGTGTTCACCTTAGGAGTGGATGTAAATATGTTTTGGATGAAGTTTCTATCATTCACATTGGGTACATAGATATTTATCAATATCACTTTACAATTAAATAAATTGCCCATAATGATCAGATATCTCCCTTCAGAATTAGATTCTACATCTGATACTACAAATGAAATTATTCTCTTTATTAAATTTCCCACACCTCAAGTTTTCTTTGTATAGCTGGAGTGGAATGTTTGACCAGTCCAAATTCTTTGCAGCCAGAACTGATCCTTGCTTAATAAGTGAGTCTCCTATAAAAATACTATCTTGCTGTTTAGACCTATTAGGTGGGAGAATACTTTCTTTGTCTTTAATTCATGATAGAGACCTTTGACATTCCAGTTCACAAACTTCACTGTTTGGTCATAGAGAAAATGCTTCTGATCAACTGTTGTTGACATTTTGTAGTCTTAGATTAAGGTAGTACATTATTACATAAGATAACTGTGTACTTAATTTCCAATTTTTCCCGGAGTTATTGCTATGAAGCGTAAAATTTGGGAGTAAAATGGAAAGATTAGAAATACCTTGCTCTTTTTCTTCCTCCATAGCCCATCCCCCCCCCATTTTTCATCCCCACTTGGGACTAGACCACACTTCACAAAGTCCCAGTCCTCTGACATACCCAGAAACAGAGCACATCCAAAGCAAAGCAAGCCCCGCAGCAGAGGTGTAGAAGGATTAAAATAGAGATGTCTATTAACATGTCTGTTAACAATACAGTCCAAATACTATAAACATAGAATATAATCTTAAACAGTACCCATGGAGAAGCACATAATGTATGATAGTACAATCCTAATACAATAAACTAAGGGTATGAGGTTAAAAAATATTTTAATTATAATTATAATTAAAACATAAAAGTAGCCAAGTCTCATTGTGAATGGACCAAATTGCAGGTAAAGTCTTCACTGCCTTGCCAGGACACGATGTGACTCACGATTGTATTTCAAAATGTGTTTGGATCATTTTTCTTAGCGGTTTTTCTGCTTTATCCGGAGAACTAAAAATGTAGAACTTACCTTGAATATCCACTCAAAATTTAACAGGATACAAGAGGCTGTATCTGATTTCGGCTTTCCGTAAGTGCTTTTTAATGCTGTAAATTACGGCACATTTAGCAACTGTTGAAGGTGAGAAATCAGGAAAAATATGCATGTGGTTATTTTAAAATATAATCACTTGTTTCAGTCTGTGAAGTGACATCAAATTATTTTAGATTGTAATTTGTCGAAACGTACAATAAGGTTTCTAGGTTTTGAGGAATTCAATCAACATATGTAGTCAACTGCTGATATCTCGCTGTTTGATTTAAAGTCCCCTCCAATTATTTCAGAGAATAGTTCAACTATGAATTTCACTGGGTTTGGTTTTTCACGATTTTCGGGGAGTCCTTTGATCCTGATATTATTCCTTCTGTATCCATCTTCCGGTGCAGGTAGTCTATCTCCAAGCACTTTGCATTTGGATTTTGCAGCCATTGCTTTTTTGTCAGCGGTAGATGCAAATTGCACAACTATTTCAATACGAGACGTGAATGTTTTCCAACTGAGCACCAGGTGCTCTAAATTTATTCTCAAACTTACATTTTCATGTATTTTTTCCTCAATTTTTTCTAGCATGTTTTTAAAGGTTGCCTTAAAGGGATTACTTAAATGTTTCTCCTGGTCTTTAATATCCTGAAGCAGATTCTCATTTGTCTTGTTTATGTTCTTTATATCTTGCCTTATATCCTTTATGTTCCCCACAAGAGTGGTAGTTACTGTGGTAATCATTGCAGTGATTGTTACATCCACCTCAGACTGTTTGTTTTGGTCTTCTCTGTGCTCCAGCTGGGAGAGTAGCAAGTTGGAGTTGGTGCTGCTGATTCGCAGGGTGTAGTTGACAGCAGGGCCTTACTATGGCCAAGGAGAGTTCCCATGAACCTTCTGGAACTGATGAGTTTTCCAGACCCGACTCACTTGCAGTTTCGCTCATACTTTCACTCTCAGCTGGAGCCGGTCAGTCTCTGGCATGCCGTACCTTGAACTTGAACTTGAGGCCTGTTTAGACTTAGAGGAAGCTTTAGCTGTCTTTACTGTTTCTTTCTTTCTGAGTAATTTTTCTGCTACCCATGTTTGTATATACTTGCATTTACTTTAATTCAGTTCATTAAATACAGGATGCCTCAGAATGATAATAAAAAAAGGTAAAATAACACCGCTGCTAAGAGAGTTCCGTCTCAGACGTTCATCTCCTGAATCGAACGAGACCAAATTTTCCTTGAGAGCAGTTACCTCAACTTGTAAATTTTACTTGTATGACAGCTGCTCAGATCTCCAGTACAAGTTAGTGAAAACAGTAGAGGAGGCGCACACAAGCCACTCTTTGAGAAACATGTACACACACACACACACACAAAAATCAAATGTCTAGAAATAGATGGAAGAGGAAAGAAATTGTGTAAGTGCACTCAATAAACATCGACTGAACTAACATGTTTGCAGCATTTTCATTACAGTACTGTATATAGACTGTCTCATGGCTGCATTATCTGAAAATTGTTATTGAAAAGAACAGACATTATCTGCCTGCAGCTAATTAATTATGTCCAGCTCCCCTAAGTGATATCAAAGTAACATGGGGTCAGAGAAGGAATTGCAGTTTTTATGCTGGCTGAAGATGGGGAGCTTATTTTAGGCACTTTTCTTTTTTAATTGAATGAAATTGACTGTGATCTTATGTATTTTTCATTGTATTTTTGGAGTTATTTTTCTTTTAATAATTTCACTTTATTGTTGTTATTGTATAGGTTAGTGTTTAGTGGGTAGCATTTAGTGGTGTGATAATGGATGGATGGATATTGTTACTAAGGTTCAAACAGAGGGATTTGTATATTTACTGTACTAAATACATGTTAGGTTAGTGTTTCTCAACCTTGTGGTGCCATGATCCACTTTTTCCCATGTAAGTGTCTTCGTGACCCACCAGTGAATTGAGTGTGATCATCAGTGGGGTGCCCTTGTTGAATCAAGTGCAATCATTGGAGTGGCAAGACCCACTGCCACCCACTTCCTGACCCTCTGCCATTATAAACGATAGCAACTGGAGACCCACTGGTGGCAACCCAGCAACCCACTGGTTGAGAAACACTATGCGTAGGTGATTATTGATGTTTCTACATGTTTGTGATCAATTTGTTTTTTAAAAAGTAAAAAATAAAAACTACAAGTAGTTACAGACCTTCCATAACTATTAACTGCACATCATTCAATGCCATTTTTACATTATTTCACTTGATATCTTTGTGTATGAAAGCTATTGAGCAACCAAAAGCCTATTTGTGTTCCATTTTTAACTGCATGACATTGTATAATGCTGTTAAAGAGTAGGTATTTAATGTAGTCTATTAACACATTTAATTCTATCTTTACTGTTATTTGTGAATATAAGTCATTATTAGAAAAAAAATTCATAAACAAAAAGGTGATAATTTTGACATTTTGATGATATAACAAAAAATATAAAATGCTCAACCTTTTAAATCAGTTAAGTAAGTCCCCGAATGCACCTGAATATTACACCATGCATACATTTTCTAACTTCTTGTCCTAACTGAAGCTTTGTGTTGCTATGATACGACACATATGATGTCAGTGCTTATGATGTTATGATGTCATCACATACGCTTCATAAAACATGCTGGTGTCCTGCGGCACACCTTTGATTTTAAAAAGGCCAACAAGCATCCAGACTTTGTGAAGTTCAATCTTATTTAGCTTATAAAAACAAGTTTCTGTTTCCAAAAGAATTCTTTTGTTTTGTTTTAAATTATAAAAAGGAAAAGAAAGTAATTACTCGTTTTAGTTTTTTTTTTATCTTGGCCTCTTGTTTTATTCGTGCTTTTCAGCAAATAAGCATGGTGACAATTCCCCACTAAGAAATCCATGATGAATGTTATGTAGGTTTTTGTTCCTTTTTAACTATGCTTTTACACCATGCTTTGCTATTTTTTGGAATTGTTTATTTTGAATTTTTGTTCTTTCTTTTTTTGATGATTGTACTCATTAGGCAGGTGCTAATATTGGCTATACAAAGTCACGTGGGCAAAGCAGCCCCTTGTGGACTTTACACTGGGCAGTTATTTAGCTCCCTCTTCTAGCTAGTGCAAGATACTGATATGTTTTCTACCACCAAATATTCTATTAGGACTTGGTTAGGACCCTATTTGTTTAATATTGGTTAATTTTTGTAATTGGTATTTTTGTTTTAAAAATTTTTTATCATTCATTTTTCACATTTGTTTGTTCATGGACCCCACCACTTAATGTGTCTGGTAGCTATGAGTCTGAGTACTGGCTAGGCTTGTGATGTACATGATATGTAATGTGGCCAAGATGGAAGTACAAAATGGCTAAAGATTAACAAGGATGTGTTGAAAAAAACATTGCTGATAAACGATTACACAGTCTGTCGATTTTCTGCCTTTGAATCCCCAAGTACTTCCAATGGGAACTGAAACAGCCAGTATCAGTATCCGGCCAGCACTTGGATGGTAGACCATCTAGGAAAAGCTTGCGTTGCTGCTGAAAGAGGTGTTCAGTGGGATGGCAGGAGGCACTTACCCTGTGGTCTGAGTGTGGATCATAATGCCTCAGTGCAGTAGTGATGACACTGTGCTGCAGAAATGATGACGTCCTGCAGATAAGACGTATAACCATAGTATAACCATATTCCTGACTATCTGTGGTCCTGGGCAACTTTTGTAAAGAGTAGGGTGTTTCCTGATGTCCAAGCTAAAGTGCCCATCATGGCCTGGTCAATCTGGCCTCCTAATTATTCTCCATCTTTAATTGGCTAACAATCCCTCTCCTTCATGACCTAATAACTAATATGTGGTGAGGAAATGGCTAGTGTCACATCATCCAGGTGGATGCTGCACATTGGTGGTGGTTGAAGTGTCTCCCCACTCTCTATGTAAAGTGCTTTGAGTGTGTGAAAAGTGCTTTACAAATACAATGTCTTCTTCTTCTTCTTCAATCATGAAATTCAGTACATAATTGTGTGTTTCAAGCATTATGGTATGGTGTACAGGGACAGTAGGCCCAATGACAAAATATTAATAATATTTTTATAAATAATAAATGCTTTGACATAATGTGCAACACCTACTACTATGGCCTGCACCTGTTTATATTAATTACTAGCAAAATACCCGCGCTTCGCAGCGGAGAAGTAGTGTGTTAAAGAGGTTATGAAAAAAAAGGAAACATTTTAAAAATAACGTAACATGATTGTCAATGTAATTGTGTTGTCATTGTTATGAGTGTTGCTGTGTTTTATATATATAAAATACACACACACACATATAAACATATATATACATATACATATACACATATATATACATATCTACATATATATATATATATATATATATATATATATATATATATATATATATATATATATATATATATACATATACACATCCACATATCAACATATATATATACAGATATATACACACACACACGCTTTATGGGTGATGATTGTTTTACTCTTTTTATCTTTATTTTATTTTATTGTAGAATCAACTCCTATCTGCGCACAGCAGGGCAGCCGTGGGCGGATGCGTATGGTGTATTCACTCCATGTTATCGTGCATTGCGCTGTCAGTGGTATTTTGATAAAAGAATTTGAACAACATATAAGAAGCGTATAAATTATTAAACAGTAAAACATTAACATTTAAGAAGTAAAGTTACATTAAGTACTACTGCAGTGCCTTCGGGTATACCTCATTTTTTGTTTGCCCATTACATGCTTAAATGTATACATTTTTTGGTGCACCTACCCGAGAACACGCGACATATAACCGAGCGTGGGAGAAGCATGGATTTTAAACACGCGTTGAGTTGATCTGCTGGTCTCCCTCGTGGAATAACTGGTAATGTTTGACTAAAATCTACAGCGAGTAAAACGGCATTACCTCCTATTTTTTTTTTTTACGATCTCTGAGATCTTGCTTTTTTCGGTTCAAGGCTTCATAAGCTCTTTTATGTTGTATGGTGTACTTATCCCAAACCATCATCTTTGAATGTTGCAAGACTTTCGGCTTGTATGTAGATCGGGGTAATTACATTCATTGCATTCCTAGTCTGAATCACAATGTGATTGTATGGGTGGTTACCTGGCACTGTAGGGTTGCCACCCGTCCTTTAAAATACGGAATCGTGCCGCGTTTGAGAATGAAATTGCGCGTCCCGTTTTGAATCAATACTGGACGGGATTTATCCCGTATTTTTTTTATCATTTTTTTTTTAAAGCAGCGTCTCATGCAAATCATCCCACACGCATTTTATGAAGATGCCTCCTTTCCTACTTTTGATTGGGTAATACTTGATGTCATCGTTAGTTTGATTGGTGTTTTTAACTGTCCAGTGAGGAGGGCGTGTGTTTTAAGTAGAGTCTGCAAAGTGTTGGCACTGAGATGTGGCGTCAGCGCCATAGTTGAAGCCCCTAACGTTGCGGTCAGCAAGTCGGCTAACATCCGCCATGTGCCGTCTTTCAGTTGCGAGAAGCAGATCATAGAATGGTTGAAACTGTTGCCCCTAACGTTGCGCCACAGCGTGTGGTTCGTTTATACCTCGTGTCTTCTCATTAAACTTTTATGTCGCGAATATGTTATTGCAATCCGCAGCGGGAGCGTTTCTATAAACTTAATTTAAACTTACGTTTTACACCGTGCTTTGTTTCCCTTATGAACATGCTTGTATGCTTAACTCGCTCCGTTCTCAATTGTTTAATTAATTTTTTGCTCTTCGCTGTTTGCGGCTCTTCCTCCATTTCCCCCTACTCCGTTCTTTTATCTCGCGAATATGTTATTGCAATCCTTAACGGGAGCGTTTCAATAAACTGATTGAAAATAGTTTTGCATTTACCTTTTTAGTAAAAGGCGAGCTTTTAAGCTTGAGAAATCACCCCGTAAATGCACACGTTTAATTGGACATGTGTTAATATGTATGGTTACACAGTATTAAAAGACAGTGAACAACGTCAGTTACCTTTGTTCCCGCGTTTGATAAAAGGTGAGCTTTTAAGCCTGAGAAATCACCCCGTAAATGCACACGTTTAATTGCACATGTGTTAATATGTATGCTTACACAGTATTAAAAGACAGTCAAAAATTAACATCATTTACCTTCGTTCCCGCGTGTGACTCGTGCTGTAAATGTCTTCCTTGTTTTTAGTTCACGTGATTACGTAGGAGGCGTGATGATGCGATACGTGACTCCGCCTCCTCCATTACAGTGTATGGACAAAAAATATGTTCCAGTTATGACCATTACGCTTTGAATTTCGAAATGAAACCTGCCTAACTTTTGTAAGTAAGCTGTAAGGAATGAGCCTGCCAAATTTCAGCCTTCCACCTACACGGGAAGTTGGAGAATTAGTGATGAGTGAGTCAGTCAGTCAGTGAGTCAGTCAGTCAGTCAGTGAGGGCTTTGCCTTTTATTATTATAGATAAGTCCATTATATAGTGTAATTTTTTTTCTCCTTAAGTTAGTCTCCAGTTAAGTGGCACCCCTAGCCTACAATGTTTAAATATCAAGTGTAAAACAGAAAAGGCAACACTTTACCTCACTAAGGACTTCCTTCAATGGGATCTACTACAGCTCCAGGCCTGTTTATAAGGGTTTTGAACTCCAGTCTAACTTGTGGGGTATCTTGTCTCCTTTGCTACCTCCAATTCCTTACCCAAATTCACTCTTCATCTATCTATCTCTCTTCTTCCAGACTCCATACTCAGTGAAGCTATGTATGCGAGAGGCTGTCTAAATCCCTCCTCTTTATTACTTTCTGGGGCACCCCGTGAAACCTGTAAAGTCATTTACTGTCCCCAATTTACTCATATACTCCTTAACCCCAATTCACCATTAATGGGTCAACTAGTCCTCTGTATTAGACAGCAGAACTCCACATGTTTCACGTGGGGTTGCCTTACTGCTACCCACTGGTTTGAGGGAGTTTTCTTATTCATCTGTCAGGCTCCAAAACTAACGTCATTCACTTCAGAAAGAGATTTACTGATGGAGACAAAAGCATTTGCATTGGCAGAACAATGTTTGTCATCAGTGGTGGTGTGCTCTTCCTAACTTTCCTGGAGCCCTGCTGGACCATATCATTATCTGATGTCACACCTTGCCTAGATATATGGCAGTAGACAGACTTGTCACACAAAAACTTCTGCATGGAGACAGAACAAACTCAAACAATTGTCCTGTGACCTTTGCACAAATCATATGTGATATAATGTAAGAGTTGTGCTTTCATCTGGTCAACTCATATGGACATACTTAATTTCAAAGTAGACAAATAAAGCTAAAGAGTGCAAATGCAATTATGCAACATTGATTTAGGCATTTTCAGAACTAGCTTGGAAGACATAAAATGTAGTTGTCATTATTCTTCTTGTTTGGGTTATTGTTGCTATTATGCAATTAATTATTTAAGTATTTAATCGACTATTTTACATAAATGCTGGCTGGATTTTGTGAATTTAACAGTGTCTTGGTTTACATTTTTGTGGTTTTTCCCTTTTCCTTTTTGCACATTTTCTGGTCTTGAGTAATGCAATTTCGTTCCACTGTACTTTACATATGGCTGGAATGACAAATAAACTTGAACTTGATTAGTGTCAAAACACATGTTTTGGTAGCCCCATTTTACCAGTCTGTCATTCTGAGATTCCTCTCTTTCTAATCCTGTTTTAATATTACCTGTTTCTTTTCTTTCAGTGCATTTTCAGTCCACACCAGTAAATTTCTGCTTTCAGTTTAATGTTGTTACTTTGGATACCAGATGCGTAGTGAGTATTGCTTTAAGCTGTCTGTTTCCTGCTTTGTGTTTTAATTTTTGTGCCTTGCATTTCCAGTTGTGTTATGTAAAATGTGATGTGATGGTATTCACTACAAAAGGGGCCATAAAATATAAAGGCTTATCGATTAATGCAATTTTACAATTTTGAAAATGGTGATTCTGAATAAGACCATTTTCTAAAGCAAAACTATAGGCAATCATCATATTATATATCATCTGGGAAATGCACTTCACATTTGTCTAGTGCCTTCAAGCTTCAAATGCACTGTGCTAATCCATTAGTTTTATTATTAGAGCTGTGGAGTAGCTGTTTTGTTTTTTTTTAATACTAGTGAAAGACAACATGTTTGCATGTTGAAAACGGAGGAGTAAAATCATTCAGGATTTAAATTACTAAGTGCCTAATGAATATCCCATAAGATGCATTCAAGCACCTGTCAGTTCTGTATTTTTATTGTAGCAGAAATCCCAAGCTAGACTAAAATGTTTCATCTTAATAGGCACTGGTATGGTGCAGGTTAAACAGTGTAGGAGACTTATTTTTGAGAATGTTGTGACTCAGAGCTTCCCTGTGGGTTCAGCCTGAGAGGTATAGTACAGTACTTTATTCAAACCACTGTTGTTGTTATTATTATTATTTTTATTATCAGTGTCATAACTAGCAGCAGCAGTCTTTCCGAAAATAAGATTTATGTATACTCAGAGATTTATAGACATTAAAATACTGTATATACAAATAGTGGGGGTCTTTCATTTCACATGTGACCCTGTGTTAGGATATAGCGGGTTGGAAAATGACTGACTGACTTTCATTTCACAAAGAACAGCAGCCACAGATATTCATGCTCTATCTCTCTTCTCATAATAATGGGAATTATTTACATTTAACTAGCGCTTATCTCACTACTCAAAGCACTCTCCATGCAGGGAGGACCCAGGACAAGAACCCATGATCTCGTCACCACACGTCTTTAATCTAATGTAACAGAAATAGTTTGAGACTAAGCTAACATAATTCCTTATTTATTTGTCACATACATAGTTATACAGGACAACATGCAGTGAAATGCATCTTTTTCACATACCCCTTGGGGTCAAAGTGCAGGGTCAGCCATTGTACAGCGCCCCTGGAGCAATTGAAGGTTAAGGGCCTTGCTCAAGGGCCCAGCAGAGTAGCATCTCTTTTGGCAGTGACGGGGATTCGAACCAGCAACTTTCGGGATGCCAGCGCAGATCCTTAGCCTCAGAGCCATGGTGATGTGTGTCTGATTAAATAAGTCAAATGTACAAGAATATTGTTCAGCCAGTGAGAAAAAGACAGGACATTATTTGGGAAGGGACCAGTTTATCAGAAGTTAATCAAAGGACAGGCAAGGATTTGTAACTGGGAAGTTCAAAAAATACCTGCTCATCAAAAGAAAAATCAAGGCCCAAATTCATAGTCTAAATACCAAGCAGCAAATTAATTTGGCAAGAGTTCTGACTACACTTCTGTTTCTCATTTTCCTGTTTACTTGGATGATCTTGGAAGTGCATGGTGTGACATTTATACTGACTTGACGATGAACTCACAAGCCGTGCACTTCTGGATCATTTCCTAAGCAATGGCAACTGTGCCTATGATAAATAAAATGGCGATGAAAACTATGTATAAATAATTCAACTGAAGTTAAAAATCATTACGAAAATTGGAATCTACATGTTCCAAAACCTAATATGAATATGAAAAAAGTCCACCAAAGTACCAAGGAGAACCAAAAAAAAATAAATTGAAATCAAATCATAACAAATCTTTAGAAATTTTTTTGTCTTACAAAAACAAATAAACATTAGGAAAATGCCTAAAACCTTTAAGGTACAAAACTTGTCCATTATTTAAAACGCTGAACCAGATAATTAAATGAAAGTTTACCTAATAAAAACAATAATAAAAGGAAAGTTGGAGAAACAGACAATTGGGGAAGGCATATATACAGATATGATTTGGTTTTATTTAATTTTTTTTTCTCATCATTCTGAGCTCTGATTCATAATATTTTTTTTGGGTCTTAGAATCCATTTCTGACATTAATTTTTGGGTTTGAGTTTGTTTTAAAGTGCTTGAAATTAATTCACATCTTTTTTACTTTTTTTTGGTCTTTTACATTTCTGGCTTGTGTTTTCGCTTTCGAATCTGATTTAATTGATTTCCAAGTTGCGACTTTTGGCTCATTTATTCGGCAACATTTCATCTGGTCCATCAGTATTTAAACTTATCACTTTTTTGACAAGAAACAACAAAATTATAGACAGAAGAGAAGGTTTATAAGAAAGCAACAATAGAACTTGATTGTAATTTTTCGTACAATATTACAGTATATAGCTTGATTTTATGAAAGTTCTTCATAAACAAAACATTTACTAGAGGGTAGTCATCAAGGTACAAGAGAAATTCGTTTAGGTAATAATATGTAAATGGGTGCAAAATTTCAGAATGGCAAAAGCATGCAAGAAAAAGTCCAGAAAATGTGCTACTCTCGTTCCATGATTGTGGAGTATGAACTGTAAGGAAAGACCAAAGGAGCTGAACGGAATTTAAGGAGCTACACAACAGTAGTATTCATTATTATGAATGGGGAAAGTAAAAGAGATGCCTGCTTCTGCTTTAAAGTACCTTAATATGCCTTCAACAAGAGCAAAGAATTGAAATGAAGGGTATATTTTGTAGAAATGATAGAAATATTAGTTGAAAAGGAAAGGTCTGGGTTATCTCAAACTGCTTCTGAGCAGAAGCTCTGACTCCCTTAGTTGCATTTATAAAGAGGGATCCCAAAAGAGACGGAGCTTCCTGGACTAGAGAGAAAATGAAGTCAACTGTCTTCTGGCTGATGTTCCTCAGTATAGCTACAAGGAGAATATGTTAGCAAAAGAGCCCTCTCTTGACTCGGAGTGGTATTGCTTACCTTGTGAGAGCCCTGAAGATGCCCCATAAATGCATGTGTTTCACACTACATATATATATTATGTGTGTGTGTTTGTGTCTATATATATATATATATATATATATATATAATATATATATATATATATATATTGTGGAACGCAGCCTGAACACAGACAGGCAGACACATGTTTATTATACATTTCCATATTTACAAGTGTCGCACACAACCCAGCGCCCCTGCACCAATCACCTGTAGTCCAGGCCTCTATCGCAATGCCTCTCTCTCTTCGCCACCTCCACTCCTACCCTCCGTGCTACGTCCACTTCCACCCAACTCCAGCTGACGAATGGAGGGAGGCGGCCCCTTTTATGTTCACTCGGACGTGCTCCAGGTGCCTCCCGATGAACTTCCGCCGGCACTTCCTGGTGTGGCGGAACTGCTGACGTCCAGGGCTCTTCAGGCATCTGGGCGCCCCCTGGCGGTGACCACGGGCCCCTATAGGGTTGAGTTTCCATGCTCTGTTCCCGTGGTCCCCATACCAACCAGGGCGGCTGCCCCCTTGTGGTCCGGAGGAGACATAATCCTCTTCTGGTCCTTCCAGGTGTCCCGTCTGGGTACCGCCTCCAGCCACTCGCCACACATATATATTTATATATATAAAATGTGTAATTCTGTGCACTTCAAAGAAAATTAAGTAACAGTTATTTTCCAAGCACACTTTATTCTTGAAACAGTTTTGGTTTGTTTAGATAAAAAACTAAAGAAAACAATTCATTTTGGACAAAACTCCACTCTACTTCTGTCTTCTCAGATTTAATAAAATGCCAAGGTGTCTTCTTCAAGGCTGCAGTTCTCGGGAGGGATAAGGACACTACCTTCTATGACAGAAGATCTGGAAGACAAAAGCACCCAAGCTAGGGACAGACATCATAGAGAAACAAACACTTAACAAAAACTTTTATTATTAGGTAAGAGACTTGCATGCTAAGGCAGTTGACTTTCAGCTACTCCAGCATCGTTCTGGCTTATGCTGGTAAGAAAGTGCTTTCTTTGCAACTAAAACATCTCTAGAAAGCTAAAGTGGAGATTTATCTGCAGCATACTTTATAATTTAAATAGATAGATAGATAGATAGATAGATAGATAGATAGATAGATAGATAGATAGATAGATAGATAGATAGATAGATAGATAGATAGATAGATAGATTGTCAGCCCCATAGTGACACTAGTATGGAAGAAATAAAAAACTTGAGATTTGTGACAAAGTAAATGAGTTTGGTTGGAGCAATGGAGCACCTCAGGTTTGATTGTATAGAAACTGAACATCACCATCTTACCCCTTTTCAGAAAGAATATGGGATGTGCTGATGAAGTGATATTATAAAAAATTAATAAAAAATAAACAATCCGATTAAGAAAATTTTACAGGCATAAATCTTTCCTAGCCTATTACAATTCATAACACTCATTTGCCCATAAAAAGAAATACAATTTATAAAACATTCCCACAAGTGGGACAATTTAAGAAAGAATGAAAAACAGCAGCACTTTGACAAAAGGAATAATAATAACCTGCATGCCAGCCCACACACGTATTACTATCTTTGCACCTTGTGTGTTTTTTAGTTTCTCCTTCAGTCAGATTACAAATTCAGAGGGGTAACAAGTGAGTGAGCATATGTGGCACTGTGCTGTCCATCCAATGGGATAAGCAGCAGAGCGGCTACCTTGGCGACCCAGCCCTTTAATAGGAAGTACAAGTATTTTGATAGAAAGATCTATTCTGGTGCCCCTGGAACAAAAGTAGCACTTTCAGCAACCCTGAAAGTAATTAATGATTCAGATGTGACCATTGAAGAGTGTTTAAGGCAACTAGGGATAGATGATGTTTGGACTTGGGAGAAGTTTTGGGCTGATGACTTAAATGGCAGGGCTGAGAGAGAGAGAGGAAAGGAGAAATGGAGTATAATTATACCTTTGTTAATGAAATAGATGTTTTCTTGAATTTTTGATCATTATTAGAAACTGTTACCAAAGACAAATTTAACACTGGAGGAATATTATAAAGATATTGTAAAAACATTGTAAAGATATGTCTGGTTTGGGCAGGTGTCACAGGGTTCATTCTGTGCATTGTCTCATTTCTTGGCCACCCTACAGCCAACATCTTAATTCCTGATTTTGCATTGCTATTTCCAGGATCGCATGTGCCTTGTTAGCTGCCTAGACATTTTATTCAGTCGGCAGCATCTCGCATCTTGATTGGGCTTAGAAGCTACGCCATTAGCCTTACATTCCTCAACTCTGTGAGACAAACCATCAGCCCCATATTAACCTTAAAAAGACTTGCTGGTGACCATGCACCCAGACCAATGGACTTTTTGCTCTGTCTGCCCCAAACCGCCACTCTATGCGCTGCACTGGCACCTTTCATGACCAGGTAGTAACCCAAATGATTCTCCTACATGATAGGTTTTTTCTCCACATTCCACCTTCTTTATAATCTGCATTTTAGTTTGTAAAGGCATTGCTTAAGACATACTGGGAAAATTATATTTATTATTTTACAAACAATATTAATATGGATGAAATAACTAAGCAGTCGCATATACTTTTTTGTTCTTAAGCATATACAATATCAGTGATTGACACTGACATCTGTGTAAGGAGCATGCACAATAACTACCATAGCACTTTAGCAGACTGCACTTGAATTTGCGCATGCGCCATAGCACATTTTATGCTGACTTCATTTTTAAAGGAGCTTCTCAGAAGATTCAGTAACCAAAGTATTACTGTACTAATATTTTGGAAGGCAAGTGTGTGAGCCACCAAACCTCAAAGATACATGAGAAGAGCCAAGGAGGTAGACTCAACAAGGTTTCAGTCTTCTCTCTATTTATTTCTACTTTGTGTACCTTCTTGGTGGATACAAAGGGATTTCTTATATCACTATCATTACACACAAACACTTACATATCAAATGTATACAGTGATCCCTTGCTATATCGCGCTTCGCCTTTCGCAGCTTCACTCTATCACGGATTTTATATGTAAGTATATTTAAATATATATCGCAGATTTTTTGCTGGTTCGCGGATTTCTAAAGACAATGGGTCTTTTAATTTCTGGTACATGCTTCCTCAGTTGGTTTGCCCAGTTGATTTCATACAAGGGACGCTATTGGCAGATGGCTGAGAAGCTACCCAACTTACTTTTCTCTCTCTCTCTCTTGCGCTGACTTTCTCTGATCCTGACGTAGGGGGTGTGAGCAGGGGGGCTGTTCGCACACCTAGACGATACGGATGCTCGTCTAAAAATGCTGAAAGATTATCTTCACGTAGCTATCTTCTGTGCAGCTGCTTCCTGAAGCGACATGCTGCACGGTGCTTCGCATACTTAAAAGCTCGAAGGGCACGTATTGATTTTTGACTGTTTGTTTTTCTCTGTCTCTCTCTCTCTCTCTCTCTCTCTCCCTGCTCCTGATGGAGGGGGTGTGAGCTGCCGCCTTCAACAGTTTTGTGCCGCGGTGCTTCGCATACTTAAAAGCCAAACAGCCCTATTGATTTGTTTGCTTTCCTCTGTCTTTCTGACAGTCTGTGCTCCTGATGCGCACTCCTTTGAAGAGGAAGATATGTTTGCATTCTTTTAATTGTGAGACAGAACTGTCATCTCTGTCTTGTCATGGAGCACAGTTTAAACTTTTGAAAAAGAAACAAATGTTTGTTTGCAGTGTTTGAATAACGTTCCTGCTCCCTACAACCTCCCGTGTTTCTGAGAAAATCTGTGACCCAAGCATGACAATATAAAAATAACCATATAAATATATGGTTTCTACTTCGCGGATTTTCTTATTTCGCGGGTGGCTCTGGAACGCATCCCCCGCGATGGAGGAGGGATTACTGTATACTGTATGTATATATATTTCCCCAAGACCTTAACTTAATTAAGCAAGTTTAATAACAAATAGATTACTTTACTTCTGAAGTTTGTAAATTTTCAGAAATAACCAAAGGTCCAACTGATAATATGACTAGAGTTTCGACCTCCTTTCTTTGGCAGTAATGGCAGGGTTTCTCTCCATATGAGCGCTAAAATTAGCTTCATGCCACTATTTACTGCCACTGCTGCTCCTTACTGCTGGCGTGCTGAGTCAGTAGAGCAGTTGCTTTTTTGTAATAATAATAAAATCAAAGCACAGTATGGAATATGCAAAAGCAAAAAATAAAAACAAAACTGTTTGTAGTTTATTAGCAGCTTGGTGCAGTGCACAATTCTCTTCTGTGAATGCTGATTCCCAGCTTTCTTCCTTCTAGTCTCCTTTGGGATTTTAGACTTAGTAGCTGTGTTCTGTCACTGTCATTTCAATTCAAATCAATTTATTCTTGTAAAACACACTTCCACTTACAAGCACAGCACAGTACACACTGATTACAAATACTAAATGCAAATCCTCATGGAACCAGAATAAATGGCCAGAGTCTCATTTACTACCAATTGTTTTCCTTCTAGCAAATCTTGTTAGGTTTTCCTTCATTTCAGCAGCACAGTAAAAGCTGAATGAAAATTATTCCCTTGTAGTTCCATACTCTCCTTACTCTGCTTATTTTCCTTGGGGGTTGCCGGCCTTTACATCTCCATATCAAGAGGGAAAGATATCGTATGTTGTAGAAGAGTAACCGATTGTCAAACCTGTATATTTTAATGAAGGTGTTTAAAAAATTTTCTTTTTGGACATCATAAATCAACTCCAAACCTATTTATAAAAAAATGAAAATGGCTACTCTGTTTTCAGAAAATGGCCACAGAATGACTAATTGTGATTGTCTCTGTTTTACCAGTGCTATTTGCCACAATGTTAAGAGATTGAATAAATACTGGGAGAGAAATACAAGAAAAAAAGGTTTTCCAACTCTGGAGTCCTTGGTTTCATTCCAAGCCCATTCACCATCTGTGTACAGTTTGTATGTTCCCCCATCAGTTTTTCGCACATGGCATAAATACACCAGTGTTAGGTTATTTGGCATCTGTTAAATTTCATCTGTAAGAATTGGTGTGCCCCATGATGGGCTGACACACCATCTAGAGTTGGTTTGGGTCTTGTGTCCAATGTTTATAGAATAGAATCCAAACCAAGTGATCCTGAACTGAATTAAGAAGGACTGATGGTGAGTGGATAAAAAAATATTTTCCCTGTGACTTTAAATTGCACCTTTGACAGGAGCAGATCAAGGCCACTTACCTAAAAAAAAAAAAAGCCAAGCTCTCACTGCAAAAAGGATAACGCATTTTTCAGCAGTTACCAGTAGTAATTTAACACTTTTTGAATGTTCTATTGAGCAGGTTTCACACATTATGCACAGAACAAGCCCCTGATCATCCTTTCTATCTCGTCACACATTTGCTTCCTTCTTTCCAGATGAGGCCAGTGTATCCAGTCGTGTCTTTTTACTGACTCAGTTGTGTCAGATCTGCCCCATCTTCACTGACTCTTATTTTACTTCTATCAATTCTCTTGTGGCACTACTTACCTTATATCTCATTTAAGATAAGATAGTTACTTTTGTGATCCTCTGATCACCCATATTCTGCAATGTTCTTGTGAAAGTGTGATTCATTATGCGTTATTTTGGCTTGCTACTGCCCTAAACGTTGTTGATTTAGTGAACTGGAAACCATTTATCTTACTTACAGTCTATTTCAAATGTGGATCTATTTTCCTTTGTGCGCTATCACTGAAATTCAGAACGGCTGAGGTCATATCATCCTCACACTTATTCTTCTTGATCACACTGTTGATGACAACATCAAATTGAAGCAATTCAATATATATCTTAGAATGACTCACCTGACATAGGCTACAGCCACACCACTACATTTTAATTTAGAAACAGCATTTTTAAATAAAAATGATCACCATCCACACTAGCACTTTCACACCTTTAACTAAAATATCTCAGTCTACATTAGCACACATTTGATGTAGATGTTCACTTGCATGTGCCCATATGCTGAAAAACACTCGAAGGTATAGCAACTGAATGACCACAGGATTTACTGTACTGTAATCTGAAAACTGTAATGAATGGTACATTATTTGCCTTTTGTGCACATTTGCAGCATTCCATCCATACAAAACATAATTTAGATGCATGCAAGCAAGCAACAGAATAAGCATCATGGAAAACAACTCCTCAGTGTCTAATGTGTTGGAACATGGTTTTCTTCCATGAAGGGTGACCAATCAGGGAATGAGATAATGTAATGAGCAGGATTCAGTCAGGGAAGTGCTACATAATAGGCCCAAACAAATCAGAGTGTAATTAGAGTCCTTGTTTTTAAAAGTCAATATTTTTACCCATCCACACTATAATGCCAAGAGCATTTTTAAATGTTTCCATTTTCAGGGGTTAAAAATGGCAAGGTACTGTGGACAAAAGGCAGACATGGAAACTAATGTGTAGTAGTGTTGGCGTAGTCATAGCTGTTTGTGATATCCCTTATCATGTTCAGTTTAAATGTCCTGAAAAGTCTCAAAATGATAATGGACAGGTCATAGCTATGCCAGGGTTTGACTAGCTGAAATTGTTACAATACAGTTAGATTTTGTGTGCAGAATATTGCAAAACAAAAATCAATCACTATACCTGTTGTAGCAGAGTGCGTGATGAGACAAAGAGAATCCAGGAATAGTTGGGGTACCAACCAGGCAAACCCCTATTTAATTTGAATAATTAGGAAAACTTCAAAACAAAACACCCAAGGCTAGTTGCCTTGTAAATCACTCTTCTTCTGTTTCCCAAAGGCTTTCTGTCTAGTGTAGTCAAGTCCAAGTGAGATGCCATCTCCCTTTTATGCCAGATGGAACAGAAGGGGTGGGGCTCCTTCAGCTCCATTGCCATCAATGGGCAGGTCTCAAGGCTGTCAGGGAAAAAGGAGACAAGACTGTTAGCAGCAGCGCCCCCTGTCATCCCAGGGTGGTACCACATGACTTAGGTGAGCCTAGAAGGTGATCCTGTGGCATGTATGTGTGACACTATTTAAATATTCTGTTCTTAAATCTTTTTAATTTAATTTAAGCCCTTTATATTACACAGAGCAACCAAAAATCATAAAATGTCTTAAATAATAATTAAACAAAAAAATTAACTAATGTAAAAAAAATTTGCAATAGTTACATAGCATGTAAATAATTACATCCATTATCAAACCCACGTAACCAAATCAGGGATACGGAGGCTGGAACCTATCATAGGTTACATCCATGCACAGCAATTTGGACACTTTAGTGTCGCCAGTTGAGAAATCCACAAGGAGAATACAGAAATATCACCAAGACAGTGGCCGAGCCAGGTGAATTGTCAATGACTGTGCCATGCATCAGTAATTGCCAGTAGTATCTGTCATAAGGAGCAAAAAAATGTGTGAACAGTGGGCCATACGACATGTTTCACACCACAAAATAATGTGAATATTTTCCTTCAGTTCTATATCAAAATAAAAGTAATATAAAGTTTTCTTTTTGTGTTATCACTGAAACTCACACGATTGACGTCACACATAATCTTCTTGATCGCATTGTTGAGGACAAGATCATATTGAAGCAATTCAATATGCATGTGGGACAGATTCGCCTCGCATAGGGTATAACCACTACTACTAACCACACTGCTGTCACTGTCCTGCTCCACTGACAGACTGAGGAGATCGTTCCTCCCCCAAACTATGCGACTCTTCAATTCCACCCGGGGGGGTAAACGTTAACATTTAACATTATACAAAGTTATTGTCTGTTTTTCACCTGCATTATTATCATTCTTTAATTTAATATTATTTATTGTATCAGTATGCTGCTGCTGGAGAATGTGAATTTCCCATTGGGATTAATAAAGTATCTATCTATCTATCTATCTATCTATCTATCTATCTATCTATCTATCTATCTATCTATCTATCTATCTATCTATCTATCTATCTATCTACATTTTAATTCAAACACAGCATATTTAAATTAAAACTATCTCCATCCATACTAGTGTTTTCACAACTTTGACAAAAATATCTCAGTCCACACTAACACGACTGAAAGCACATATGATGTAGACGTTTACTTACACTTAACAGAGAAATCCCAAAGGAGAGTGCAGAAACATCACTGAGACAGTGGCTGAGCCAGGTGTATTCTGAATGACTGTGACGTGCATCAGTAATCGCCAGTGGCATCTTTTGCAAGGAGCAATTAAATGTGTGAACAGAGGGCCATTTTTAAGTTTACCTGCAGTGGGCTGGCGCCCTGCCCGGGGTTTGTTTCCTGCCTTGTGCCCTGTGTTGCCTGGGATTGGCTCCACCAGACCCCCGTAACCCTGTAGTTAGGATATAGCGGGTTGGATAATGGATGGATGGATGGATTTAAGTTTACAAACTTCCTGCCATTGATAACAAGATAATCTGACAAGGAGTGAAGCAAGTGGTTCTCATCCATTTAACTTAACATAGCATCTGACAGATGTCAAAATCAAATGCTTGATGCTAGAACATTTTTTAATGCTACATGTAAAGGAACTGAGCAGTCCATTCTGCTAAACATTTTCAGAAATGCCTTAAAATATTATTTGTATAATTCTTTCGAAAATCAATTGCATGATTAAGCAGATTTTGATAACAAATTTATAAGCTTATTTTTGAGTGAATGTGCAATGTATTGGCACACCATGGAGAGTTGGTTCTTTCTTGTGCCCAAGAGTGCCACAATAGATACAGGCATGCCACAATTGTGAAATGAATAAATGGGTTAAAAAATCATTGCATAGAGTGGAAGGATTTGGGAAAATATACCATTTTCTTGTGTTATTAATGTTTAGCAGGATGTGAACACAAACTAAGCAGGAGTAGAGCTTAGTTAACTGTCCTGTCTGCTCAAATTTTGTTCACTTTAGAGTTCATCTTCCTTTGAAGTTTTCAGAGTGGATAGCTTCTACATGTACTCACACATTGTAATGTGGTTTATCAAAAGTAACAATTAGAGCAGATTCATGCTCTCTCTTTTTATCAATAATGTTGTCACTGTCACTTGGATAGCTTTGTGGTGTACTAGTTTATTTCCAGTTTGGAGTGTCTTCTGTGCTTAGTTTGCCTGTTCTTCTTTTGCTGACATGGGTTTCCTCCCGCGTCTTTAGCCTCCTATCATTCCTCTAAAGTATATGAGCCGTTTGTTTGTAACATCAATGAAAAAATAATCCCATCAAAAAGCAGTGGTAAGATCTGTGATGTGACACATGAGTAAGAAATGATTCCCAAATGACAGCAAAGTAATTATGTACTGGTGAAGAAATTGTTACTGTGTGGTACTACCCTAATAATTTATAGTACAACAGCTGTTCATTACAAAGGAATCAATCAGAATTATACAGATGATGTTCTATACTGTATCCATCTTAGTTATATTTGCGTAATGTTCCACACATTGTCTAGCACAGAACATTCTAGAAGACACATCTGCCCAGGAAAGGATAAAGACATACCCTAGGTATTTCTTGGGAGATGTCAGTCCTTATGTGTGTTTAGAAAATGGTGAAATGTAGGTCTGGCATTAAATATCTTTTTGTCCACCAACTTTATGAATGGACCATGCTCAGTTCTGGAAAATGAACCATGGAAAAGTCATTCGTCTTACCATTCCACCTGAAAGCCACAGCAGTGATAAAAAAAATACAGCAATAAAGAACATGCATGACACAAAAAATAATTTCATATTTAAGAATCATTCAGCACAGTCCACGTCAGGCTCAGCTAGGAGACTCCAAATTAATATTGGTAGACTAGTTGCATTGTCCAGAGATAACCATGGTAGACAAGGAGCTACCATACATAAGTGTAATATTCACATATCTTTATTTGTGTATTTTGGTGTTAGTTTTAGATTTTTATACATGTGGAATCCATTTCTGGCATTTATTTTGTAATAATAATAATAATTCATTACATTTATATAGCGCTTTTCTCAGTACTCAAAGCACTATCCATACAGGGAGGAACCAGGAAGCGAACCTTTGTGTCTTGAGTTGAATTATAAGAATTGAATCTCATTCTCTTGATTTTTTTTTGTTTACACAATGCATTAATTTTGATCATGTGTCCATGACTGTTGCACCTTTGACATCACTATGCATTATGCATAAATATGACTGTGATCACACTTTCAGCTTATCCCTTGGTGGATGCAATGTCTCAACTGCTTTAGTGTTAATTAGCTTCAGATCTATAGGCCCTAGTATCAGATTTTGATTTTCTGGTTTTAAACTACAATTCCATTTTGACTCTGACTGTTTTTTTTCCCACTTGTTTTAGTTACTTAATAGCGTTCTGTCTTCTGGCTTTTCATTTTTGATTTTGTCTTCTCAGCATTTTGATCATCCCCTTGGGCCTCCTTTATAAAACTTTGCATGGATTTGATAGTGAAAATATATGCAGCCAAAAAACAGAAAAATGAATACACTAAAAAAATTCAGATTTATAAAACCTTGCATTTCTATGCAATTTACCCTTTTTAAATCATAATTATCTTGTAAAAGTGCATTCACTTTCTAATGCTAAAGCTAATCAATCCCTCCTGATGTGTCGAGACCCCCACCATCTGTATTCAACGGCATCTGACTGTCCTCTGCATCTGAGTGTTTTGGGGGTCCGGGAAAGGTGTAAGTTGCCAGCGTCTGAGCTAGTAGCCACTATCACCTGGCACATGTAATGACATGATTACTGTGACAATGAATAGTACAGACCATATGAAAAACGGAGGGTTCAGCCAGTTACCTTACCAACAAGCCAGCCTCCACGTACAGTACAGCTAGTTTGCCTTAAAATAAATGAATCAAGTGTTGACCCTGGTCACTGAGACATGATATTCGTTATTGTCATCTTGGCATCACACATGACTTGTACATTAATGAAATGCAACAGCTTACAGTTTAAAATTTATTTAAAGCATGTAACATTCCTTACAATCATGTCAAACTTAACAAAACTAAATTCAATTCAACCCCTACCTATGAACAAAAGCAGCTTCTGCACTATGAGTGCAGTAAAGTGATAAGATTACATTAGGAGAACTGGATACTGCTGGAAATTGTCTTTTTATGTTGGCATAAATATGTTTTATATATGTACACCTCAGTCAGCTAATGGCTTCTAGCATAGTGGGCATGATGGAGAAAAACTTGGTTTTGATATTCCTGACCTGTCGGCCAGTTCCATAAGAAGAAACAAAAGGTAAGCTGTATAAACTGATGAAAAACCAACAAAATTCTTCTGTGCAAACATGCATCACTGGCCCGCTTAAAAGGGAATTGAAATAGCAACTGTACATTATGTTCAATACTTTTGAGGTTTAATATGTTTGTCATGTTAACACACATTATATTACTGATTCGGTGATACTAATTATTATATGAACGAGTAACCATTTGTCTGGTCTGGCTGCATTACCTACCTGATCAAGGATGTCATCATTACCCAGTTTCTATGAAATGTTGCGTACACATGGCGGAAGGGTGCCATAAATATACATATCTTCACCCATCAAGTTTTCTTTAATAAATCTGGATGTTTTTATAGGAAGTTCTGTACGCACATTTCTAGCCTGTTCTAGTGGGTACGCATGCTTCATAAATGAGGCCCCTAGTTTTTTCGACTCGCCGTAATTCTCTGACACAATGTGTGTCCATAACAATGGGATCTTACTTTAAAAGAAAAAGGTATAAACAAAACTTTGAGCAATTTAATACATAATAGAACTCTGCAAAGAACACCATTGATAAGTGGAAGAAATATTGCAATAGGATGTCTTTGTAAAACTGAAGATCAACCCAAGAGAAAACTGATCAGGGATACTACCAAGAGGCCAACGACAAGCAAAGGAGCTGCAGGAATTAATATCACTGACAAGCTAATCTGTGCATTTAACAACCATTTTTCATATTCCCCGTAAATCTAAGCTATGGTGCAGGATGGCTCAGAGGAAACTGTTTCTCACAAAAAGGAACAAGCCAGTATACATTTTCCAGAAGACACATTTATTTAGTCTTTGAAAACTGGGTTTTTTTGAAAAAAAATGTATGATCTGATAAGATTAAGGTAGAACTTTCTGGCTTTGATTCCAAAATACATGTCTGGCACAAATCCATCAAAGCTCATCACTCAAAGAGCACAAACCAAATATCAAGCATGGCAGTGACAGCCTCATGACACGGCACTGTCTCTTCATCATGGGCAAAAGCTCTGGTGTCAAAATATTTTGGCATAAAACTAGCTGCCCTATGCCAGAAAGTTGAAATTAATGCAGACCTTACAGTATTTTTCAACACAACATAAATTCAAAGCAAACAGCCTAGTCAACCAACTAATGATTAAGAAAGGAAATATCAATGTCCTGGAATAACCCAGCCAGTGTCCTGGCATCAATACAGTAGAAAATCTGTCAATTTGCCTATAAAGTGAGCTGTGCCAATCGGGTCCTCATAAAATTTAACTGAAATTGAAGTTTTTTGCAAATAGGAATAGGATAAAATGTCAAAATCCAGGTATTGTAAGTTGATAGAGACCTATTGAAATAAATATACTGCTGGAATTGAAGAAAAAGCTCCTGCTCCTACAAAGTGTTAGTTTAGTAGTGTATACACCTAAGCAGCAAAGGAATTGAAAGGCTATTATTTTTAATACATCTTCCTGAATCTGATCCATTTCTTTAAGTTTAAATATTATAGATTACAAGATCTTATTAAAACTGAAACAGGTCTGACTTGATCTTTCTTCATAGCAGCCTTTACAATCACAACGGTACAATTTCAGTGATATTCACTGTATCTTAAACTTAATAAACAAGACATAATACAAAAATTGCTCTTTGATATAGAACTGCTGCAATGCACACCTTTTTATAAGAAACAGACACATCAGGGGTGATAAATGAAAATAGGTTGTTAACTTATTGCCTTCCAAAATTAAACACCACATGAAAATAGGCCTGCACCATATTTTGCACCAGGATATATGTAATTCACAGTATTAATTAGAGAAGATTTCTTTTTATGTATTTAAAAGATCTGTACTACTTCCTAGGAGACCTTCTCTTCGTGTTGATTAGAACACTGTTGCACCACTTACCATGAAGCCAAACCATTAGTCATAATTAACATCTAATGACATGGTGCCAAAAAAAAGCTTTGCCTCAGCATCTAATTAAAACAAGCTATGGTGCCTTGGCTGTGAATTATGACACCATTTCTACCAGCTAAAATTGTCCTCCATTGACTGTTAAATAAGTGAATTCTAATCAAATTAGATCTGTACCACTAGTTAATGAATGGACCTGATTACTGATCAAAACAAATCAGATCTAATACCTTGTATACTTGGACTCATAACTAGATTTTCTCTTGCTAATTAAGACTGAGCTGTACCATATGGTAAATAACGGATTTTGTGTAATTACAAGTAAACTAGGTTAAACTGATAAGCTCTATAAGCATAAAAAGATCGTTCTGCACCACCTGCTTATTAGGATATTGTAGCTGTACACCCAATACATTAAAACAGATAGGCTAACTAAAATGAACCTGCACCACCTGCTAATTGAAATTGATTTAACTGCATGAAAACTGTTAGCAGTAATTGATTAAACAGCCTTTCAAAGGATGTTGTCTTTAGGTACAGGATACAAAAATGGCCTCTTGTCTTTTAGGCAAAGGATACCTAAACTAATAGTAAAATCCTTTGTTTACCAGCATGGTTCCTTGCTCTTATTACGTGCCGATGACATGCATCTTAATGTAAATGTCATTCACAGTGTGGAAGAAATTACCTTTTATCTTGGAATAATTTGTCTTCAGTCAATAAACCAGGCAGGAGGAAGCCTAATCATGCGTCTTTATTTTTCTTCATGAAGAGGGAGTTCCCATGTCACAGCAAGCTGCTTAAGAGATGTTCCCTGAGCTAGATCCCATTTTCATATTGTAAATGGGTCTTTCAGTCCCTGCTGGCAATGGGTCCTATTCTGAATAACAACTGACTTAATGAACACACTGTATCTCAGATATAGCAAGAAAGTTCTATCTCATATTAACTTACAGGGGGTAATAGACTATACCATTGTCTAAGGCTATTAAAGAAAATTGTATTCTATTCAAATTTAGCATGTACTAATATGAGTTTAACTTAAAACATTAACTTTCTAAAACTGGCTCTTATAAAAGGTATAATGAAAAGATGAAATAGTTGCTTTTTACCTCAAGCAAACAGATATGCTTATGTCAAAAAATAATTTAATAAGGATGGATGTCAAATTTTTTTAACAAAAAAGTCATATAAATACAAATGGAAGATGGTTAAGGTTACATTTTACACAACTGCCCGAAGAATGTTTCTATACAAAGAATAAAACATCAAGTAGTCTAATTGATACCAGTACCTTGAGGTACTGTCTTGAAAAATTATATGTATTGAAATGAAGCAAGTGTATGCCTGTAATATTCTGAGCTGACTTCACCACACTTTTTTTTGTCATTCTGATCTTAGCAGGTGTCATACCAGAATGCAATCCAGCTATTGAGTGTGGACTCCACTGTGTGCCTATAGAAACTGGTGAGCATAGATGGACACAGGAAGGCATCTGAGAAAGTACATTTATTAAAGAACCATCTAGACCAGGCATGTCAAACACGCGGCCCCCGGGCCGCATGTGGCCCGCAACAGAAATCTGTGCGGCCCGCATGACAGATCCTAGTTAGCACTGAACTTGTACAAAATGATTACTATCGTTTGTGATTGAATCATTCTGCATCTTCGGTGTTACTTATTGACTTTTCTTACTTCTGCCTTCTGACAAAAGCTCGTTTTCCCATGGCATTATGGTACCGGAAACATCATCTGCTAGTATAGCAACGAGCCTTGTCCAAAGTTAATGTGCCGCGACATCGCAACTGAAGTGCTAGGCTGCAGCAGCCTGGCAGCAGGGGTGGCCTTAGGTATGTGCAAACTGTGCACCTGCACAGGGCCGCCACGCCAATATATATTGAATATAAAACAGAAAGAGAAAATAATGACACAGCTGACAGCAATGTGGTCGAAAAACATTGTGTTTCTTGTTAATTAGTACGCTGTATTTACTAATATCGCTTGAGTTAGAGCAGTAAGCTATATGTAGTATTATAACGTTCTGCCATAACGAGAATATCATGGGCCGTCACTTGGTTTTCAAGTTACAGACACACACATATAGAAGCGTGTCATGAGCACGAGGCGGCTATGCAGTGTCTGCAACGGATGGGTGAAGGTACACTGATTCTTTCTCTGCCCAGGGCCGCCACGAGCCTAGAGCCGCTACTGCCTGGGCTGCTGAGACTGGCCACTGGGCAGAACTGACCATCACATGTAGTAATAGCTCACATATTTTCACGTTTTTTTGCTCT
The DNA here is from genome assembly GCF_900747795.2 of Erpetoichthys calabaricus. Classification (NCBI taxonomy): domain Eukaryota; kingdom Metazoa; phylum Chordata; class Cladistia; order Polypteriformes; family Polypteridae; genus Erpetoichthys; species Erpetoichthys calabaricus. The sequence goes on from NC_041395.2 coordinate 104,045,923, forward strand.
AGTTTTATGTAATTTTGTGCTAGTATTGTAACGAACAGTTAGTGCAGACTGCAGCTGAAGATCTGAAGTGGATGCGAGAAGTTGGTGAGTTGTTTATTAACAAATTTTTGTGATTTTGAGTTTGTAAAATTAGTGTAGGTCAGAGAATGTGCTTGAGAATATCCAAATGAAATTGATTGAACTTCAGTCAGATTCTATTCTGAAGGCAAAATACAATGAATTTGGTGTGCCAGGCTTGTATGCTTACCTGCCATCCTCGTATATGCAGATCCTTAAGTTGGCATCGAGAATATTGCCTATGTGCGGAAGCACTTACCTTTATGAGCAATTGTTTTTGTTAATGAAAGCTACCAAAACCCCACATTGCTCAAGACTTACACTTGAGCAACTTTCACCCTCCTTGCAGCTGCACAAGATTTCAAGCCTGATATTGACGAACTGGTTACTAACAAGAGATGCCAAGTGTCGGGACAAAAGAAATAGATCTCACACTGTAAGACTCCTATATAAGCAATGAATATAATATAGTAATATAAGGACCTAGCTAAGAGACTAAGACTCTAATTGTACGCTGTTGTACGGAGATTGTATGGAAATAAATTGCTTTTCTTTAAACTTTTCAGTATTGGAAAGAAAGCTACAGTAACTTTGTATAACAGTATTTATTACAGTGCGGCCCGCTGACGCACATTTGGCAGTTGAAGCAGCCCACCAATGGTAGTGAGTTTGACATGCCTGATCTAGACAATACCTGTGATGTGTGGTACCCATGTCAAACTCAAGAAATATAAGCATAATGGCTCTCTCCAAAGCAATTTAGATGAGAACAAGGTCTGCCTTCCTCTTTCCAAACTCTATACGACCATCTCATTGGCATTGCAACTACTGAGGGACAGCTCATTGTCCTGGTACCGCTGTGTCAGAAAGCAATCTCTTCACTGCAAATTATTTCAGAATTGTTCATGGTGAGCAGTCATCTGTCCAGCATATCATGTCTTAAACTTTGTTTGGTTAGTATGTAAAGATTCAGCTCCTTCAGTCCTTCGTCATAGCTAATTAATACCCGCAGTTCTGGAATATACAGTATGCCCACTCTTCTCGGGGCTTCTTTAATGCTGTTATGCTCTTTATATATATGTTGTGCATATAAATGAGAGCTTACGATTGTATTATACAATTTAAGATTAAACTTTATGATTTGTACTCAGCACAGCAGGTTTCAGCATTTACCTTCCATTCTAAAAGCCTTCTTGGTCATTTATGTCCTCAGAATGTGGACAGTGATAACTCCACTTCTTCTTCTTTCGGCTGCTCCCATTAGGAGTTGCCACAGCAGATCACCTTGTTCCAAATCTTCCTGTCCTCTACATCTTGCTCTGTTACACCCATCACCTGCATGTCCTCTCTCACCATAAAGCTTCTCTTAGGCCTTCCTCTTTTCCTCTTGCCTGTCTGATCCGGTATGGAAATCTGTTTTGTTGTCCGCATGTTGATCTGGCAAAATTTTACACCAGATGCCCTTCCTGATGTAACCCTCCAATAACTCCGTTAAGATTCCAAATTCTTTCTCATATAACATACTGTAAATTTCAGAACATCCCAGTGTATTGTGAATTTCCCCTTGGGATTAATAAAGTATCTATCTATCTATCTATCTATCTATCTATCTATCTATCTATCTATCTATCTATCTATCTATCTATCTATCTATCTATCTATCTATCTATCTATCTATCTATCTATCTATCTATTCCAAAGTTTATCTTCTGCATATTATTGTATTTTATAATAGTTAAACTTTATTTTATACTGCATCTTCAGAATAAGCACCAATGGAAGAACTGGGTTCAGAAAATCAATGGATGAATTGATCTTGTATTTAATTTCAAGATTTTCTAATTGTATCAGATAGAAAGGATGCTCTCCGTGAAAGAAACTGCATAAATAAAATTGATTAGTATGAAACACAATTGCACTGCCACAAATCAAACAGATAAGTAATTGACCTACTATACCAGGTAATTCAGATGTCTGTTTTAAAAGTAAATGAAATTAAATCTACACCACTCAGACAGCAAAGTAAAATTGCACAAAATTGTAACTGAAAGAAATTTCATCCTTACACTCATTACAACCTGCAGCTGTTGATATTTGAAAAAGATCATCACCTTATGATTTATAGATGCTGACATCTTGTGCAGTGTATTGTAATAAAGTAGAGCCCTGAACTCTCTTGAAATGAAAGTGGACTCTTAGTAGATTTAAAATTAAAAGAATAAAAAACCTAAAAGCATGACAGTAAAAAGAAGGTTGAGGGTATCATTTTTTTCTTTACAATTAAAAATCAAATACACCTTAACAGTACTCATTCCCTTTCTGTTGCAATCTTTAAGGTTTACAATTGAAAAAGCTGGAGTGTGGATGAGAAGCCACTCAAACACAGATGCATGTAAAGCTGTCCAGTTAAGAGATGCATTTCAACCTAGCAACATGTCGACAAATCTTACATGAACAAAACGAGCAGCACAAAGAAGCCCGCAACTCCCATTGAGGAAATCAAAATAATCCAGTCATCAGAATAAAAACGACTGTTTTAAAGAATAAAAAAACAGCTGCACACAATTATTGCTGTATAGTCATACTAAGCATGCTTAGTGTAATGGGTTCCTATCTAGCATACAAAATTTCCAAACTATGCTAAAATTTTAGCATACCCTTCCCCAAACATTACACTAGAAACTTGATAGAATGATGAATATAACAGAGAAGAGCATAAGAGATTTTGATTAAAGGAGGCCAATTGACCCAAAATCTCTTACTCCTATTGCCCATCTCCAGTGAATAAATCACTTTAACAAAGAATTGCACTTAAAAATAATTGACCAATGGTGTACACGTGTATTAGGCTGAACGGCATCATTTTTCTGCTCTGTCTGACAGATAGCAACAGTGCATGTAATTCACAGCACTTCACTGTAATGAGGCACTTACTGTTTTAAATTAATGCTTTTATGTCACTAGAAATGAGATGATCTGAGCAGCATTGATAGCTATAATTTGTACATTAGATCACACATAAATACTTATTAAGCTCTAGGATACATTGTAATCACAGAACCCCTGAATGAAACAGACTTCCTAGAGAGATAAATGCTTTTAGGGGAAAATAAATACGCTCAACGGCTCATTCATTGTGTCAAACCACTAAGGAGTGCTGAAACCGAGCAGAAGCACTGAGCACATTGGTGCTGGCATTTTAGCTATACGGCCTTCCTAGGGGATTCTGGGGGTTATGTCACATTGAAAAAAACTTCTTTAAAAGTGCGGAAAAATAACACTGAGCATCACTGTATAGTTAATTGCTTAATATGTTTTAATGAATACAATAACTTATGATCCAGTGATATTGTTTAGGATGATACACAGGTCATAACCTGGGATATTGTACTTCCTGCCTCGCAGTTTCAAAATCACATATTTGTGTGTGCCAGAGCCTGTCCTGGAAACACTGGACACAATGTAGGGTTCTGACCCTGGATGGTGCAGCAGTCCATCATAGAGCACATTCATGCAATCACCCACATTTTGAGGTGTTGCATGTTGGATGGACAGTACATATGACAATACTCCTACTAGCACATTTACATAAAGAGGGTCTCTTTAGAGATGGAGATCATCCTAACATGCATGGTATATGAGAGGAAAACTTAGGTACCTGCAAAAAAACTAAACTGGGAAAGACATGCAAACTGCACTCACATTGACGTCTGCCTCTAGAGCTATGAGGCAACAGCGCTAATGAATTGTGCCAAACATTCTTAAATGTGTTAATAGAAAAAGAAGTGAAATCAAATAATTGAAACTATTACATTTGGTCTACAGTAGCTTATAAATTAATAATCATGTGGTAAACAAGTGAGATGAAGTGTTTAAAATGCAATGTTCTGCTGCATGATTTGCTAACCCAATAGACTAGAATACGCTATTGCAATATATTTTGTGCAGAATTTTCATCTTGCCTGAAGAAGGGGCCTGAGTTGCCTCGAAAGCTTGCATATTGTAATCTTTTTAGTTAGCCAATAAAAGGTGTCATTTTGCTTGGCTTTTCTCTACATAGAAAGCAAGAAATGAAACACTGGAATGAGAGTTTTGCTGTAAATGTTCAGTTTATAATGTTTAAAATTTGATTACAAAATAAACTCCCATCCATTTTCTGAATCTGCCTTTTTTCTAGCATCTGAAACAAGACAGAAATCAAACCTGAACGAGAGACCAGTCCGTCACAGTGCACACTCTCTCATACCCATCCATTTAACTTAATGTATTTGTTTAAGGTATATGAGAGAGAAAACTCGAGTACTGGATGAAAAAAACATACAGATACAAAGAGATCATGCAAACTGCCCACAAATAGTGACTGGACAGGGGTTCAGTGTAGCTAATGTGCAATTTTAAGACTTGAAACACATTTTTAGGCAGTTTTGTTGTTGCAAACCTTTTGTAACAAAACAAGATTTTTCCTTTAACTGCTTACATGTTGTAAAAAGGAGACAAAAGCAAGTGAAAGAGTTAGAGCACCATTTGAAAGAATGCACAAAAATGCCTTACACAATAATTTGTGGAGATGTCTTTCCAGATGAGGGGTCAGAACAGAACTGAGAACAAGATGGCCGGTTTCCAAAGTATATAGTCACTTGCCAGGAAGGGGCAGGGCCAGAAGGATGGACGACGAAAGTGACATCAGTGGTGGAGTGGCTGTCAGTCTTCTATTCTGCAAAGGGAAGAAGAAAGAAGGCATTAGGCCACAATTTCCTTTTCGGCAGGTAATTACCATCAACAGAGCCCTTAAGCTGTCTCCTATGTACGTGCACATGACAACATATATTATCTTATAAGAATTGCCAAAACTTGCTGAATTAGTTTCAAACATTGATGAAGGCCAGTGTGTTAAGCATATGATGAAATGCCTTTGATTTTGCTACATACTGTATAAAGGGAAATATTTGATATGACACATCTGTTGATACTGCCCTCTTCATTGTTCCTCATAATAATACATAATGACATACTATATCTCAGATGCTACTAATACAGGCAGATGCCTTTTAAACTTTAATCATTACACTTTCACTTATCAACCGTGGTAATGACAGACTGCTAATTAAAACAGCTTAATAGTTAAAATGCACACTAACCTGTCCTGCTAAATTAATATTAAATTGACCGCCTCAAAGAAGACCATTTAGTTGCTGCAGCTTCATCTGATGAACTCCTCCTCAGTTCGGCAGCCATACATCATTAGTGAAAGAGTAGTGACTCAGTAAAATTGCAAGGATATTTATTCTGTTGCTTTTGAAGCAAGTATGGCAGCGGGAAAATCTCCAAGATCTCTGCCGGGTTTCCATACTGAGTAGGAGGTAAAAGTCTAGATCCCCCCCATATGTTTTCCAAGGTTCATTATTAAAGCTTCCAACTGTCAAGCTAATACAGCTAATTATGTTTCATGTCTTCCTTTTCCAGGTATAGCTGAGCTCATTGCACTGCCAGAGGCGTAGATAATACAAGGGCGATGGCCTGTAATCCACCTGCTAATCTATGTTGATAAAGCTTTGGAATGCTTATATTATTCAGAATTTAAAAACATATGTGGCTGCTTATCTTATTCTTTCTGCACATATTTGGCAAAGAAGCCATTGTTAATGTGTGTGATTTACTTTTAGTCTTTACATTGCCATCTGTCTGTGAAGAACACCATCCATGAAGAGTGTGGCACAAGACCAACCAAGACACATAACCAAGGAGATTTCCTTGTCGGAAAAAGGTGCTTTTATTTAAATATTCATGAGTACAGTAGCTAGTGCCATAATGGCCAGCATAAGCTATGTTTAATATATAGGAGTTTACTATAGACACCTATCATTTGTTCTTTTTCTTAACCTGCTTTGTCTAATATAGTATCACAGGTGTCTGGGCATATCACACCATCAATGCTAGAATTAATTCTGGAAAGGATACAGATTTATTGCAATGTGATTTTTTTATTATTGTTATTTCAATATATGTACACCAGGCAGGCCGGAGCAGCATCTCAGACAAGCTTTTCTCAGGTTCTCTTTACAGTTCATTATTTGGGTGTTTGATCTACTTACATAGCAACAGCTCCATTCTCGTTCCACATTTACCTCCGGTTCATTTATTTAAGGCATTGTCTTGGATGTGTGACTTCCCTTTAAGGGCAACCTGCCGATGGGATTCATAGTCCTAGTGGAAAAAGTAGTGCCTTAGCAGAAAAAGCCTTTAGATTCCTGAGATATTGGAACTGCAGAAATATAGCATGGTTGGCATTCCTCTATCGCAAATCCAGGGAAGCGAGGTTTAAATCACGCCTCTGTCAATGTCTGGGTTTATATTGAACACTTTTTGTGTGCTTATTTTATTTTTTCGGTTTATTCAGTTTCTAGCTTAGCTGACAAATCTACACTAGCCCTGTGGATGTGAGTGTGTGTGGTGATCGACTTCCATCCTGTTTATTTCATAATCATTTCACGGCTGCTTTACTCCCATACAAACTTCTGGGTGCCAATGTTCCTGCCTGCTCCTCCATAGAAGGCCTGCATACAGGCAGGGGTTTTAGAAGTTAATATGTTTAATTGTTTAAATAGCACAGACTCTAGAATGCAGCCCTGTGATATATAATGAAAGATTCGAATATTACTGACCAACCTTAATTTTGGAAATAGGTAGCAAAATGTGTTTGTAGGTGGTGACATAGTGGTTAGTGCTTCTACCTGAAGGATTCATCATCCTGGGTTCAAATCCTGTGCCCACATTCTGCATGTTCTCCCAATGGCTATGTAGGCTTTCCTCTGCTCCACTTTTTTCCCCACATTCTTGGTGACATGGGGGTTATTTTAACTTGCAATTCCATATCAGGCCAGTGCATGTGAGAGGAGCTTGTGATGGAGTGGTAACCTATCCAGGGCTGTTTCTTGCCTAATGCCTAGTACTGCTGGGATAGTTTAAGTCACCCTGTAATTTATGTTATGCTTGTAGATGGTGACATGGTTGTGTAGCAGAAACCAATGTCAGATTGAAAAGCCTGGGTTTGAATTCTACTTCCATAGTCTGTCTGGGGAGTTTCTGTACTGTCCTCATGCCTGCATGGATTTTGGGTTAGTCTGCAATTCCAAATTGGCCAAACATGAATATGGGTGTGTGCGAGAGTGGACCTTGTGATGGACTGAATCCATTCTAAGGTCATATCCTGCCTTGTGCCTGATGCTTTCAGGATAAACTCTGGCCTTATAACTTCTAACTGGATGAAGCAGTTTTGTAAATGATCTGTACTGTACGTTTGTGGAAAGACAGCATTGTGGTACACTGTGCTGCCTCACAGTTTCATAGACCAGTCCTGGCCAATGTTCATATGAGTTTGCATATTCTTTCCATGTTTTCGTGGGTTCTTCTAAACATACTGTATCCAAAAGACATGAAAGTTAAATTACTTGTAGACGTGGAATTAGTTTAGTAGGAGTGAATATTTGTATGTGTGCACCCAGTGATGGACTGGTGCCTAAACAAGAATCGCTTCATGATTGGTGCCCATTGCTGCTGCAATATGTTCTGGCTTCTCATGATCTTGTAATGGATATGTGGTTTTAGAAAACCAACAGATGGATTTTGTGAGAAAACATAAACTGCATACCTATTAGGTTAATTGGAAACTCTAAACTGGCTGCATGCATAAATATACCCTGGTTTCTTCAGGGTTAGTTTGTGCTTTGTGTCTGGGGAGACTAGAGTAGACTCCAGCTCCTGGGAACCCAGAAAAATGGTGGCTGAAAAATAGGTGGAGGAATAAAACTGTATTAAATAAGGCAGATTGACCCAGCCTTCCACATATCTAGTTATAATTGTACTTAATCAATTTAAGTTTGTGGTGCACATAAAGTACAGCAAATATGAAATCGACACATGTTCCCAATGCATTTTAAATATGCTGACCAGGCCAGCTAAAAGAGGAAACAGTTTGAGAACGCTTCCCAGATTAGACACTTCTCATAAGAAACCAGTCTGGGGTCAGGTGATGAGTCCCAGGGGCTTTTCAAGCTGACCAGGCAGCTCAGTTGTATGGAAGCACAGCAAAGGAGAAGTGACGTCCTAATCAGACCAGTCAGCTCATTCATAAAGGCAGTACAAGTGGATGCACCTTATCCAGACCGGCATCTTTTCTTAAATGCAGTATGAATTACCTGCTAGTGACCAATTGGCCCAACTGATCACGTCTGGATATGTCTGTCTCTGGAATCAGGTCTGCAGGCGTGCTCAGCATTTCAAGCAGCTCTGCCTTTTATTATCAGGGTCACTGTTCTGTGTTACTGACATATGATCTAGAGATAGCAGCCCAGGTCCTACTAATTGTTTTTGTTTGCTTTGTTTCGATCTAATTTTTTTTTTTGGGTGTACATAAATTTGTTGTGAAGACACAATGTAGACTAAAAGGTATCAGTCAGCAGATTTTCTTTTTCTATTAAAAAAAAAAAAAAACTAGCAGCAAATTGAACCCCGGGGAGAGGAGGTATCATTTTCCACTTTCCATAAATATCACTAATAAGGTTTTCTACGTCATGAATTCAGGCACCTTGCACTAAAAATAGCACAAAATGCTGATGGTTTAAAAGCCCCTCTTCCACTGTTGCTCATTTGTTTGGACGTGGTTTGCATTATTGCTCCTCTGTGCCAAACTAAAGACGGAAAACAAAACAGACTTTGCCTAAATAGTTCTTTAGGGTCAAGTAATGCTTAATACATTTTTGGTAAAATCTTTTTATTTAAGAAAATAAGAATCCAAAAAAGCTGACAGAACACCCCACCCCCCCACCCCATACAACTCATCTTTAAGAAATGTGCAGAATGTTAAAAATTTGTTTTATGAAATAACACATGCTGCCATCACTATACCTTCATAGCTCTCCACTCAAGCTGCATGCTATGGCAATAAAAATCAAAAAAATTATTAAAAAAACCCTGCTTCCGCCTTTTGTCTGCCTCATCATGTCGCTCCCCCAGGAGCTGTCTGACTTGTGGCTAGCCACCAGCCATTCTCTGGCACCGCCGCTCTCTAACCCTGACAGCTGGTCCCCAAACCAGCCTCCTTTACCACACCACAGCAGTCTGCGGCAAGTCTCCATGCTGCCAAGCAGAGTTGTCCCATGTTCCTCTGCCAGTCTCCGGGCGTCACCTTTAAAGCTCACCCACATTCCAACAGCACTCCTACTCCCAGGCACTGGCTGTCATTGCTGTCAACTGCCATCTCACCTTCTGCCTCTCTCATCTGCTGCTCTCTGTGTTTATCAAAGCTGGGTCCTCAGCTTATTTTTTAGCCATCCAATGAAGAAAGGGTCAAACTGCGCCTGACACATGACTTTAAACCCATGGATACCTATCAGTGTTTGCTTGTTGCTCCCTTTTGGCTAACAGGGTTAGTGTTCGTTACTGTTGGGGCCATCACTGCAAATTTAAATTAGCATACAAGTCACAGCAATCCAGACATGAGAACTGAAATGCAGTTAACAAGCTGACATACTCATAGTAAGTACTTAGCATAACATTTTCAAACATACTTCAAGGTTATGGAAAGCCAGAGCATATCCCAGAAAGGACAGGTACAAGGGAGGAACTGACCCTGGATAGGGCAGTAGTCAATTATAGGGCCATTTCAGGCAAACCCCCACAAGAGGCTAATTTAGAGTCAGCATTTACCATTTAAGATAACCCAAATGTCATTGAAACAGGAGTGTCAGACCAAAGCACCAGGAGAAATACCCATAGGGGCAAAGTCAGAACATGCAAACTCCACACAGACAACAAGTGAGCTTAATTCAGGTTTCTGGATCAGCACTAACCTCTATCATGTTGCTACCTTTGATGCCATCACTGGTGGTATACTAATAATAATTGTCTGGATTGCCTGTACAATTACTAACTTAATGACACTGCATGCAGTTACACCAACCTGTGACTGTACTTGGTGCAAGACAGGAAACAAGACTAGGCTCAGAAAAATCACAACCGGCAATTTCAAGACATCAATCAACCAGACTTTTTTTCATTTGGAAACAAAGACAACTACATAGATTCCAGTCTGCTATCGCCATGTCCGGAGCTAAAGTGTTTTTCCTATAACTGTGGCACTCCAGTTTCTTGACAAGTCCTTTTGGTGCTCCTAAACTGGCCTTTTATAAAAGAACATTAAAGTGTATGTGTGAAAAAAACTGCAATGACTTGACATCTCATCCAGAGTCTGTTCCTGCCTGTACAACTCATGCTGTCAAGATAGACTCCAGGTGCTAGTGACTGTGAATGGTAAAAGAGAGTTCAAAAAATGGATGGATCAAAGATCAAGGCATATCAGAGAAGGCTTACGATAAAAATGTGAAACTTGAACACAAGGTGACAGGGGACCAGAGTTCACGTGAGTAACATGTCATCTCCAAATAAAAGAATGCTGGAATTGTCAACAGTTGAGAAAGCTTTAAAAAAAGATAAATGGACTAAACAAAAAAAAAAAATCTTGGTTATATGTGTGTTTACAGTGATGTGTGGATAGATGGAATTGTGACCGTACAAGTTTTTTGTAGGCTGCCCAAGTAATTAGAGTGTTATTAGTATGGATGTGGTCTGCCTTTACTGTTAGAGTGCCAACATGGGAGGAAAGAGCTGTCCTCCCACTACACCAAATTTGCACTTTTCAGAAAGGCCCATAGCACATCTAGCATCCAATCTATGTGTGCTTGGGTCTTAAACTCAGTGTTGGCTAGGCTGGCAAGTGGCTTGCTATGACATTGGTCAACATAGCGAATAGTTTGTTTTTTAGCAAGAGTCACACTAGGCCCACTGCTAATTAGTCTAAATAAAAATAATTGCTGAGCCTTAATTAGCACCTTCTGGTAAATTCTTGCCTTATAGTCCTTACTGTTAAAATAAGCTAAGGCTCCCTGCAACCCTGCTGCTGAAAATGTGTGAGTCACAAAATGGATGGACGGATGGATTGATGCAACAAAACAAGGTCAGTGTACTGTAAGTGACAGAATTGTTTCAACAAAATGTGAGAGCCGTGTGTTTAACTGTTTGCATAAATTCACAAACCAGCAACGTTACAGAAGCCAGAGTATCAGCTCATTCTTGATGCTGTCTAGTATGGTGTCTACTTGCAGCAGAAAAAAAATTCCCGTCAGTCTGTATAAGTGTGGAGGATGCTCTGATCTACATGCATCACAAGCCTGCTTCCACTTGGACAAAGTCGGCACCACAGTCAGGACAGTGTATTTTGATTTTTGCAGTGCCTTTAACACCATTCTGCTTCATTGACTAGTGAAAAGCTCAAGGCAACTCATCTTGATGTCCCCACAATCTCCTGGAACAAAGATTAAGTAACCAACAGGCAGCGGCTTATGAGGCTCAGAGATTGCTGTCTCTGAGAAATGGTGGTTTTCCAAGAACCAATGAGTTCCTGTATGATGTAGACCCTGAGCCACTTGTGGTCCCTGGCCGCTTTCATGTGTAACATTCCTACAGGAATTGTAACCTTTATGCAAAATATGTGACGTGTAAAGAAGAGTGTTGCAGTGCAAAGTGTGTTTGGGAATTCACAAGAGACCACCCACACCGCCCCTCCTCCCAATTATTACATTGTTGTGATTCTTGAAATGGCATATCAGGGAGGTGACTATGTGATACGAAGTGCAAAGCAATCTGGAGTTCATGGGTGACGCCCCCACCTTTGAGCTGATCACGACTTCATGGGATAATTTTTGATGTGGTGCACAGTGCAAGGTGCCATGAAGAGGGATGCGGTGCAAAATGTGGAGCAATCAGGAGTTCAGATGTTCAAGGGGGACCCATTACCTTACTGCTACAAAGTGATCTTCACGGGGAAGATTATTGCCTCGATGTGGAGCATAGCACGGCACAACAGGGAGGTGGCTATGGATGGTGATGTGGTGCAAAGTGTGGTCCTCCATCTTCACCAGTAACTCTCCAAAGTCCAGATTACTAACAGATTTGTAAGATGGCACCAGTGCTTGTGGTCAACCAATCAGCACAATTCAAAGTTTATACCCTGGAATAGGAGCTAAAATAGTGCAAAGACCTAACTACAAGGATCTACAAATGGCCTGAATTTCCAGCAATGGATATTCTACAAAAGTTCCTGAGTTTCTAAAAAAGTCCCAGGTTCCTGAAAAAAAATCCTGCGGTGGGAAAGTGCTTAATGTCTGAACTAACTTATCAGGGAAGCCTGCTCCATCACAGAGCTAACCCTGGACATCCTAGAAGCTGTTCTGGAAAAGAGAATCGTAGAAAATTTGATGCTATCATGAAACTCCCCAAATCCCTTCCAGGAGACTCTCTCTTAGAGCACTTTTATCCACAGGCTCATTCCTCCATGGTGTGTTAAGAAGCACCTCTGGAGATTTTTTCTTCCAGATGGTATCAGGCAATTCAATGCTTCCTCTTGACATCCCAAACTAAATGCTTAAAGTCTTTAAATTTATTTTCTAGGTTTTGCACAATATACAGTACATTCATTCATTTATTTATCTATCCATTTATTGATTCATTGTAGTATTTGTCTTGTGATTGTTTGTCTTTGATTTTTATGTTTCTGCTGCTGTATACATCTGAATGTCCCCTTGGGATTAATAAAGTTTATCAAATCTAATCTAATCTATCCACATTCTGAACTCACCCAGTCCATTAGTAGCGAATTCTAATAGCACTGAGGAACAAAACCAGGATGAGATGCCTGTTACTGTACAAACGATTGTGTGAGATATGACTTATGTTGCTGTGTCACATTATCACGCCTATAAACTTGTTGGTGTTTCCCACTTATTTAGTATGTAGGGATATGAGCGCCTGCCTCCATTACATGTGCATAATTGGCAGCAGACTTTGTCTCTCCACTACGCCCCTTCTTTCTGGACCATATATTTACTTGTTGGAAAGCTGAAAAATGCACACTTATTTTTTGGCACATGGACATGGAGCCTACTATTAACAGGCAGAAAATAAAAAAGAATGTGGGTTTCGTTATCTTGCCAGGTCTAGCCTCCTGTGAGAAGCTGCCCTGTTTCAATATTAATCCTTTATAATATTAGAGCCGCTATGCGAACACATATTTAGCACAACCAAAAGTTTACCATAAAAGGGGTTTTGTTGGCACACTTATCCTAATTAGCTTAGGGCTGTATATGTACCTGCATGATAAAACTAATACAATTAAAGTTCCTATAGCTAAAACTATAGCCATGGTTTCTCTTGCATAGTGCTCTATTCAATTGACAGGGCATACACTTTAGTAAGTCTTTAAAGCTCTTGCAGTTATTCAGGCTTCTCATACTCCAAATGACAAATAAGAAGCATAGAGTGTGACCAGCTAGCAATGGAAAAGAACAAAGCAAATCCAGGAAAGAAATAATCCACTGGCTGTCCTCGTTGTTTGGTGAATAGTAAAATGATGACTTAGCTATCATCCATTTTTGGAATCAGCTGTGTCCAATACAGCGTCCACCAAGGGTATACTCACATTCAAATTTTTCATGGAGCAAATTAGAGGCACACTTAGCCTAAAATGTACAATTTCCAGATGTGGGGTGGCAACCAGAGAATGCATTTAGATTTGGAGAAAACATGCAAAGTCCACACAAAAAGTAACGAGACTAACTGAGATTCCTAAAGTTGGGAGGTAGCAATTACTGCACAATACCACCTAAAATTTATTGCTGTGATTATTCTCTCAACACCTAGCAGTTCTCTTCCTGAAAAATGTGACCTCAAAATAGAATTTCAATTTGAATAGATCACATGCAAGCTGTTTACCACGAGACGCATGCCAGAGCACTGAAGAAGACCTTCTGGTCATTTGCATGTGTCTTTAGCAACACAGTGAAAGAGAACCATGTGACTCGTAGAAAATTCTGACATGCACACATTTAACATTGAAGCAAAGAATACACCAGAGAATGGTGAGACTATGTGCCCTGATAATGGTTAAAAGTCTGCCTGACATACCTGCGGCATGACAAAAGCTGTAACACGATAGCATAGTCACACTCACAAAAGCTGAGCCTCTCACTAAAGTCTATGAGGAAGCTGCGATACTAAATGCGATGAATACTTTTCCTAACTTATCTGCCTGTTCTGATTGGTATATATCTCCACCTTCATACTTGATGTGGACATGGTCACTACTTGAATGCCCAATTTTAATCAATGACATCCAGTGCATCCCATGGAAACATCATATGTTCCAGTGTTAATTAAAAGAGCCACTGAATCCTAGTAAGCCTATGTCACATTATATTACTTTTCAACGATTTGTGTCGTAGCCTTCATTTACATAATCTTAGAGAGTGTGAAAGAAGCCCAGACACAGACAGACTCGGGACACCCAAGTCCAAAAGCACACACGTTTATTTCTGTTCTTCTATTCACAACACAGTGCACCAAAACAGCCACAATAACTCAGTCCTTTTCTTTTCCTTTCTATCTTTCTCTTCTTCTCTGCCGCCCTCACTCCTCCACTCGCAAGCTCCGTCCTCTGCCTCCTGACTCCGGCTCCCTGAATGGACTGAGGCGGTCTCTTTTATACCTGCACCTGGTGTTCCATGGAGGTGCTCTACAATCACCTTCTGGCAGCACTTCCAGAAGGCAGCCCCTCTCATGTCCCGGGGTATAAATTGTCCTTTTCCCGGCCCCCTGCTTCTCCAGGCCTCCCGGTAGGGCACGATCCCTGGCCATCCATCACAAGAGTTAGAGGCAATTGGTGGCATGCTCCTGTGAAGCCATTTGCCTAATGTATCATACCCAGGCCTGTGCCTCACTCCAAAAAAATCAAACAGGGTTGATTTTGTCTTTAGTCAGAGGGTTGGAATATCTGTGCAAGATAGCTGACGTTAAATGAATGCTCATCTGGAAGCACAATGCATAGAATGTAATGACAATTAATAAAGAACATATATGTTTAGAACCTCACAAATAGAAGACAGACTCATCTTTCTGATTTCTCATGTTTTATATACTAAAACTGAACTTGCTGCAGCTTTTGACCCCTTGTATAGAGCCAGCTTCGTCAAGCAGCATTGGGGCTTTGCACCCCATAAGCAGAAGTCAGACTCATCTGTCAGATCTCTGGTGTTATACATACCATAGAATAGAAACTGTACTGCTGCTATTAACCCTTTGTACAGCACTGGCTCCATCAGGCAGCATGCTATTGGCTGTCAGTAAAAAGGTCGAGTATGACTGTGCTGGACAGTAGGCAGCCATTTTCACAGTCATTTAAATTGACATGACCCAGCGACGAGCTCAGCAAATTCAGTAGGCTAATCTGATATAAACAGAAGTTGTGTAAGGTGAAATTGGTCTTAAGTGACAAGTTTGACAGAAGGTGACTGTTTCAGCCTGCCTTCAGAGTATCCCGGAGCCAAGTCTGCACAGTCCTTATGTTATTCTGAGGAATTACTAGTCCCAAAAGTAAGATGTTTGGCATAAAAGGACTTCCACTTCAAACTGCTGCTTAGCCAGAAAACCTTGTCTCAGAGATCAAGAGATTCATGTCCCAGTGTCAAATTTTCTTAGGTCTTTGCCCGAACAGCTGGTCTTCATTGCCTTTATGTCTTCTTCAGATGCTGTTGTACTGATCACAACTTTGCATTTGCTGCCCTTTCGGGAGCTTGGAATGTTTAACGTTACAGGAGGAAACCTTCTGATTTCAGAAAGGACAGCAGTATACACACTTTTATAGTTCAGAATTATAATACATTTTTATTTTGCACATTTTTGTTCCTTTTACCTTCATAAAATAGATTTGAAATGTGTAGAATGCATTTCTGCTCCTCAGATTCTTTGGATCTGTTTTTTAAGACATTGATATTTTTTCACCTCTTTCCTGACTCCATTTTATTTTCATTATGAACACCAACATCTTGTGGACTGGTCAAGAAACATGATGCTACTGAAACAACCACCTGAATGTCAGTCCAGAGGATTTCTCTGTTGTTTGTTTTGTGCTTTGTAAAAACTTTGGGTTTGAAGATTGTTTTTTGGCTGTGGTTACGATTTTTGGTTTGACAAGGGCAGGACTTTAAGAAATTAGGCTGGCTCTTGGTTGCATTTTACCATCTGATCCCTCTAAAAATAAATAACGTCCTTTTCTCACATACACAAAATACAAAAGTGGTGCCCATATTCATAGAGTGAGAACAAAAAGTACAAAATAAACAGAAAACAACACATCTGCAACAACTCTGGGCCTACATACACAGATCTTGCAACCTGTGTACCTCTTGGGGCTGCTTACCACTTGTCCACCATGAAGTACCACAAAGTCTTCTTCTCGCTCTCTGTCTTACTTGGCCAATTTTTCTGAGAAAAATGCAAGTGAGAACTTGCCTTGAGACTCAAAGTGTTATGGGAATGGGGTGGCTTTCAGTCTTCTCCCTATCATGATTTTTGGTTTTGGTTTCTTAGGAATCTTTTCTGCATGTTTATGTACATTTTTTACTAGTTATGAATTATTGAAATCATTACAATGATCATGCCATTTTTGATAAAGATTCTCCTCAGAGATACCACCATTTTGTATTTAGTTTTCATGTGTGCAGTTATATTGCTTACTATTGTTATGTTCATTACCAGCCACATTACACAACTAAGGTGACATGTTCTGCCATAATATACACCTATTGTATATATAAGATGACATCATGCTACGCAGAGCTATCTTAGCTTTGGGATATTCAAAACAGATTGTGGTGCTTTTGTTCTTTCTTCTTGGTTAGGGCTAAAGATACCTCAAGTTTGGTGTTGACTTTTCAGCTACAACTTTTTGACTTTGATTATTTGGTTTTAGCCTGGCTTAGTCAATCATAAACTGTTTCCTATTTCATCTTTTTCACCTTTGCCTCTTACTCTGGTTACAACTAACTCTGTCTTCTCCCTTTTGATGATTTCCTGGTTTCCTTTCCACTCTGTGGACACCTAGTTCTCAAAGGTTTTTCACTGCTCTCCCAGGGTACAATCTAGATAACCCCTAAATCACTTTTGGGACCAGGGGTAGATCAATAAAGTCTTGAGCCACCCAACTATAGCACCATCTCGTGGCCTCAGAGTCCTCTGCAGCCCATAAAGGATAAATCTCTTTGGAAGCTTAAGGTCCACCTCGCTCAAAAGGGCAAAGTGAGCTCATTCCTTCCATTTTGACAAAACAACCGAAGAAGAAAGACCAATCACCAGTCATTTAAATAGTCAAAATGGTCCCATGCCCGAGTTGAAACCTCACGTGAATTCTGGTCATGAAGTGATTGATCTCTTGTCAGCCCTCTATGGTATCATCTCCTCTCTGTCCTCTAGCATCCTAAGATTATATCACATTTTATTTCAGGTTGAAGCTCCTCATCCAAATCCCACTCCTTTCCTCCTTTGGTGCCCCTGATTCTGGGGCCTCAGGTATACTTACAGAGTCTACAAACTGCCTAGAATGCCCATCTTCCCAGGCAAATGTGCATTCCCCCTGCCAGTGTGTCATTTTTTTCCTTTTCCCCAGGCCTTGCTGGGTATATTTCCTTTCTTTGCTCCATGGTTCCCTTTCCTCCTAGTAATATCTAAAAAATGACATCAGTTTAACATTCAGTATTTTTTTGGATTATGGATGCATAGAGTTAGATATTCACACCCACTCATTGTGTAAGTGAATTTTCAAATTTGAAGGAAGGTGAGTAAGATATTAAAATGAAAGATAGGTAGAAATGTACAATTAGAATCGGAGAAAAACTGAAAAAAACTGGGTGATCTAGTTCCAACAGAAAAAAGAAAACGTATGACTTAAATAACCCCTTTTAAAAGAGAAGTTCAGGAGCGTGGCACTTAGGAGAGATGAGTGAAAATGACCTTGAATAGCTTGTTTTCCTTTCTTTTTTGACTCTGCATTGTTGAGAGCTGAATGAGCTTTGGAGGTTTTCATCTGTCATCATTAAAACAATAAAAAGGGCTTGATAAAAAGAAAGGAAGAAAAAAAAAAGCAGTACACGGGGGTGTGAGAAGAGACGCGTAGTCACAGGCAAACTAAATCATGAGACACCGAAATAAGACAGAGCTGCAGGAACAAAATGGCTGCACTCCATGGATGCCTGACGTCGGTGTGTCGGCTGGGCCGTGATGTGCGTGATCAGTAGCCAAGCGTCAGCGAGCTGCGAGTGGGCAGAAAACATTTGTTTATGTGCACTCTGTGGCTCTCTGACATCTTCTGCGCCCTCTCATGAGTTGCGTGTGTGACAAACTCTTCCAATTAAAGCAAAACACATTCTTATGTGTCACAGCCATCTGCCTTGTTTTCTGCTGCTTTCACCAGGGAGAAGGCCACTCCGTCATATTCTGCCCTCGGATGGGGGAGGCCGTCAAATGTGCAGGCTCACCAAACACCCCCCAACCACATCCCACTTCCCACCTTGACCTGAACTGCACTGGTAGGCTTTCTCTGGGGAAATAGGGATTGCTCTGAAAAGGTCAAGTTCTCCACAGGACCGTGTCATAATGTTACACTCGTAGATGGCCAGTGCTGTAAAGAGTAGAGCTGTGGTCTCATTTTGTTTACCACTGAGTGGTACATTTCAGTCCTGCAGTGACTGACATTTGAAGATCAAGGAGTGATGAGAGTTTGGAGAGGGCTTATGGACAGGATCTGAACTGGCCAGTGCCACTGGAGTTGACATCCTTCTCTGAGGGACATGGTGGGGAGGAGGCTTGTGTTAGGGCTTATGGCCAATTGGGATCTGAGCTGGCACTGAAACATGCAGCTTGCTGAATTCAAACTCTTAATTTGGCACAGAAGGACAATCAGATCACTTGCCTTGGGAACAGACCTGGAGTCGATGGCTGAGCTGGGATTTAAACAGGCAGCTCCATCCTTCTGTGTCTTCTGATTGACACAAGATTGTTCTAATGTGCATGTGTTTTTGAATTGTGCACATACTGACTTCTTTTTATTTGCAGACATACTGTCAGTCAGCCCTTATATATTATATATATTTGCAACATAATTCTGAGGAGCAAAGGGTGTGCAGCAGGAATGTAGGGTGGGTGGTACATCAGAGGTTTGGGTGAATCCCCTCATGTGTGGACTGAAACAAATCTTCTGCCCTTAAAAGAACAGGATGGGTTATAGTGGGGGGCACTTAGTGCTGATTCTGGAGGGCTGCGGGGCCTACATGTTGTCATTCCAGCCAGTTCTTGTTGTTTTTGGACTATTGATCCAATTCTCTTCTATGCTATTACATTTTTGATAATTGATTATGTGAATCTAAAAACCCAACTCAGTGTTTGTTTACTTTTTACAAAAATTGAGCAAGTGTTTAAGTTTTTCTGACTTTAAACAAGTGGAAATGACATTAAAGTCATTGGCCAGCATTTTCTAAATCGGAGTATTTAAATACAATTAATTAATCTGCTTGTTTAAAATCTTCTTATATTCTGTAATCAGTAGGACAGTGCAATGTGTGTTTGGAATTTGTATTATTTTCTAATACACAATTACCCTTTATCATTATTATCTGTACAATTACCTTTTTTGTATATTTTGCTCCTTGTATGAAACAGTGACCATTAATAGATAAACACATAACAATGACTATTTAAGAGAAGCAGTGATTTCAGTGTCATGCCTTCCTGTTTAATAACCAAAGCATTTCTAAATATGTCAGAGGACAAACTCTAATCATACTTGTCCAATTCCCCAAAAAAATGAATGAATCTTAATAAGAATTTTTGAACTGACACAATCTTAAAATTAGAGCATTTTTTAACCAAAACAGAGGCACAATTAAAACCAGAAAGTGGCTCTATTGAAAACCTGGAGGCACTGTGACCCCATAGGACCAGGATTAAGCACCCCTTGGCTCATTGCCACAGTTTATCTAGCTGAGGGACCGGGGGCAGGACACTCTGAAAGAAATCACCATTACAATGGGCACTGTTGCTTGGGAGCTGCCTATGGTGCGTGTGTAAATGCCACAGGGAGAGCAAGTGAGTTGGCATTGTACTTGGCCTTGACGGTTGAACAAGAAAGAAATAAAGCAGACTGCTAGTGAAACTTAATACTGCCACCATGGATTCTGTCTCTTGTATTTTCGCATTCAGCATAAAAAAGACTCAAGACTTTGAGGTTGATTGGTGTGATTATGAATGTAGCTTTCCCATGTGGGAGACTTAAAAAAAAGTTTATCAAGATCTGCTTCTGTATATGTCAGTAGTGTATGTTAGGTAAGAGCTGCTCTCATTCAGCTTAAATTAAACCCTTCAAATGTGTAATAGCAGAGACCAAACTGAACACAGAGGCATTTATAGTATCTTACTTTTTTGAGGAATTACCTTGTGATCGACACAATCAAAGGTGAAAGAAAACACGTGAGTAACATCCACATGCCTATCACTTTAAGGTCATAGTCAAAGAAATGAAAGGGAAACTTGATCTCTTGCACTGCACAAGGGAACCGAAGAGGATGATAAGTTTGTAACGGAAATATGGGCCCCTAATGAAAAGGTATAGGAAAAGAGGTACAAAGTCTAGACAGATAGAGAAATGTGTGCCCCACAGAGGTAAAGGAGCAAGAACTTCGTATTCAATTTGATCAAAAGGCGTACATATTAACTGTGTTTCTGTTGGTGATCTTGTAGCTGAAAGCTCTAAAGTACCCAAGCTTGGTACTTACAGTATGGGTGCTCTAGCAGTAAAAGAGAAATCATGAAAGGAGGAAAACTTCTTTTTTGGGCTAATGTTAGACTGTAAAGAAATCTAATGTGGCATTCTTCAGAATTAGGAAGCAGATGGAGGAAGGATATCACTCTTTCTCAGGATAGACACAAACACCCAAGCAAACTAAAGAATCCAATAATCTGCCATTTTAAAATATTGCTTAGGTAGAAACAGGGGAGCACGGGAGCCCCACAGTTCTGGAGTTATAAATTAATTTCTCTTCCGGGTCACGTCTTGTGTTGAGTTTGCATGTTCTTCCTTATCTGTATCAGTGTTTTCATAGGTTATCGGCCACCATCTATTAGGTTAGGTGTCTCTAAATTAGCCCAGTATGCATCAGTGTAACTGTGTTCATTAGAATGCCTTGTGATGGTCTGGTGTCTTACCCAGGACTGGTCATTGCTTTGTGCCTGATGCTGCCTTCATAGATTCCAGCTCTCTATGGGCATATGACAAAAAACATTAGTTCAGAAAATGCACAGACAGATGGATTGACAAGATGAATTTTCCAAACAAGCACATTGTTCTATGAATTGAGCCAGGTTTCATACCTCTATTTAAATATACAGTTGATAAAATATTCTGGATCCTTTCATTACTGAGGCTGTTCAAAATTATAAATCTTCATGTAAGAATTCATTGGGAATGAAAGCAAATCTGCTTATAACATTAGATCATAGTTTCCTAAACTATCATCTAGTGTTAAAATGGGTTGCTCAGGGTCATATATAATGGTAAAGGCTCGCAAACAGTTTGTGAAATTGCTCCACTTTGACTGTTGGCAGCACTTCTCCCAACCCCCTGATCACTCTCAGCAGCAATTCTCCTCAATGGGGTAAAAGGGATGACTGTTGGCAGCGACTCAGGTGGGAGGGTTGACTACAGGTGGTGATTCTCCAAGGGGGAGTGTTAACTGTAGGCAGCAATTACCTAAGAAGAACCCCCCAAACAGGGCGGCACGGTGGCGCAGTGGGTAGCGCTGCTGCCTCGCAGTTGGGATATCTGGGGACCTGGGTTTGCTTCCCGGGTCCTCCCTGCGTGGAGTTTGCATGTTCTCCCCGTGTCTGCGTGGGTTTCCTCCGGGCACTCCGGTTTCCTCCCACAGTCCAAAGACATGCAGGTTAGGTGGATTGGCGATTCTAAATTGGCCCTAGTGTGTGCTTGGTGTGTGGGTGTGTTTGTGTGTGTCCTGCGGTGGGTTGGCACCCTGCCTGGGATTGGTTCCTGCCTTGTGCCCTGTGTTGGCTGGGATTGGCTCCAGCAGACCCCCGTGACCCTGTGTTCGGATTCAGCAAGTTGGAAAATGGATGGATGGATGGATGAACCCCCTAAACATTCTAATGGTCACTACAGAGTGGGTCTCAAAGGCACTAATAAGGACAAGATTGGGTTGTGAAAAAAACGTTAAGGAAACACTGCACTAGACGTTTAGAGCCAAGAATGAATAGCAGTGGCCTACTTTATAAGAACAACGTAACATTAGAAATTATGGTGGATATAATTGTTTGGGGTTACTGTTGTCATTGGACCAACATCAAACCTGCCATTTGAGGGCAATCATTTACATCAACCAATCAGCTTTAAAGTTAACATTATAAACCTCGAGTACAAACTACGCAAACCCAAAAAAAAGCATTTGACCAGAGATAATCACCAATAAATAATGTTAAAATAGAGGAACAACTTCAGGATTGCTTGTTTGAGAATCTGAAGGATTTCAAATATAATGTCTGGCTGAGAATACAATGTAATTAGATAATATTATTATTGTTAATCACCTGATTCCATCTCTGGCTCCTGTTGATCACATCCACCTGCCATTGTTCCCTCTATTTATTGTTTGGCTGCTTGGCAACTTACCTTACCAGGAGGTCACATCATGCATATTTAAGCAAGAATAGTCAGTGATAGTTACTTTGGTCTTTTGGGTTCTCTATTCCTATTGTTTTCCTGTTATTATACAGTTTGTATTTTTTGGGTGAGTGCCTGTTTCTTTTGGATTCTACCTCTGACTTTGTGAATTTTGTACATTTTATTGCCTGAACAGTGTACCTGAGCTGTTGCCTGCTTAAGGAGTATACATCTGCTCTACAGAACAAACCGATTGCTTGGTGTCTTTTGAAAAGATCCGCCATCTTTTGGCTTTTAGTTTGAATCATGTCTTCTGGTGCTGTTACTGTTGCTACAACTACTTAAATAAATCCACATGTAAGGCACAGTAAACCATGAATAATTTGACCCACACTAGGCATTATCAAACTTTCTGACAAAGTGATCAAACTCACTAATATCAGAATATTCAGATGAGCTGTAAAGAGGGTAAGGCAACTGTGTGAGGGATTGGGACATGCCACATATCAAAAAAAGTTAGAAGAGCGTAAGGAACAATCGATAAGTTGCACGATTTGGAAAGATCTTTTTCAAATCAAAAGAACATTTCATATTTTACCTATAGACAGGTTGACCATATTCTCCCCCCAAAAAAAGATACTGGAAGGGGTAGGTGAGTTCTTGCATGGAAGGCCTATAATGGTTCGTATGTTTAATTAAATTGTATATCTTCAAATTCTTTACTATAATTCTTATAATTTGACAAACACTGAATATGCATTTTACTCATTGTTTTCATAAGTTCAGTTACAGTTTAATGGGTCGTTTTGACCTCAGAGAATTTGAATTGTTATTTTTCACTGCATATTTCCTCTGGAATAATGTTGATTTACATTAACATTATTGTATTTGCCATGTCACCATTTTGTTTTTCATGGATACTGCCACTTTGTGGCCCTTTTGCCATGATACAGCCTTCCATTGCTACTGTTGTCATGTTGTGTGATGTCATTGACGTGGCACCCTTTAAACCACCACATCATGGTGTATGGTGTCCATGATTGTGGATAGATTCAATAAGACTTGTGTTTATGTTTCACTTCAGGTTTCTTATGAAATTCTCAGAACTCTCTTGAAGTACTACCAAGAATCTGTGAGAGCATCAAAATCTAAATGTTTATCTTGTTTACTTGTAAATACTGCCTCGAGACCTAGGGGTTCTTTAGCACCATGAACACTCTCTTATATCAACCTGTCAGTGGCTTCCCTGAGAGTACACCTGAGACCAGTGAGCTATTTCTCAGTTTCTTCATAAATAAAATGTAAGTCATTCAATCTAGCATTATTCATTCAGGTGCTGATCACTGTGTGCCAATACCAGCTCCCTTTAGGCCAGTGCACAGCCATCTTACTCTTTTTCAACCAGTTTCCTCTACTCAGCTAGCCAACATAGTCCTGCATATGAAACCCTCCAATTATTCTGTAGATATTTTACCTTTACGCCTGTTTAAAGATACTTGTAGAGTATTATTCCAGTTGTTTTGGCTATTATTAACAATGGTCTAAAATCTAGTATGCAGTAAAGCCAGACAACTTTAAACATGCAATTGTTCAGCCAATGCTGAAGAAGCATACTCTTGATTCCGCAGTTCTTTCAAACTACAGACCTATTTCAATGTTCCTGTTCCTATCCAAAATTAAGGAAAAGGTGGTTTCTTTGCAGTTACTTTCATATCTGTAGGATAACAATTTATGTGACATGTTTCAATCAGATTTTAAAAAAAAACTTGATAGTACAGAATCTGCTTTGTTGAATTCTATCTATTCTATTAACCCTGGACTCGGGTTCTTGTGTAATTTTAGTTCTATAAAATCTAGTGCAGCATTTAACAAGGTGGACCATGGATTTCTGCTAAAATGTCTTAAGTGTGAAGTTGGCATTCAAGGCTGGGCATTGAAGTAGTTTGAGTCATACCTAAAAGGAAGATCTATGTCTGTTAACATATATAGTAACTTCTCTCAGCCAGCACCTCTCATACAAGACACTCCACAAGGTTCTATTTTGGCACCTCGTTCATTTGCCGTATATCTGCTCCCCTTGGGAACCATCTTTCAAAAACACAGTGTTGCTTAGCATTGCTATGCTGATGATACCCATCTGTACCTCAAAGTCAGACCTGACATTATTTCATTGGTAAAAAAAAAGCTGATGGAGTGCCTTGATTATATTAAATATTACATGACCCAACATTTCCTACAAGTAAATAAAAATAAAACAGAAGCCATTACTAAGTCTTGATAAACAAATTTCTATGGTAGTAAAGTCCAGTTTTCTCAAAACTAAAATCTTTTCTCTCACTGAAGAGCTTGGAAACAGTCATTCATGCTTTTATCACATCTCGGCTAGACTATTGTAACTCCTTATACGTGGGATTGCCAAATCTGCTCTGTCGCACATGAAGGCGGTTCAAGGATTAGAAAAAGGATCATATCTCTCCTGTACTAGCCTCCCTCCACTGGCTACTGGTGACATTTTGTGTTGATTTTAAAATGTTGCTATTTGTTTTTAAAGCCTTGTATGGTTTCGCTCCAAAATACATCTGCAATTACCTTCAACCTCACACGGCATTGAGGTCATCTGGACAACTGCTTCTCGTAGTTCTAAGATCTTGGCTGAAATCTAGAGGAGACCGAGCTTTCTCAGTTGTTGCCCCTAGGCTTTGGAATGATTTGTCTTCCACATTAGGTCTACTTCCTCTATTGAGATTTTTAAAAATCAGCCGAACACCCTCTTATTCTCTTCCACTTTTCACTGTGTGTAAGGGTGTGTGTGTGTGTGTGGCTGGGGGGTGTTAATTGATTGTTTTATTAATCTGTTCTTATACTTATGTTTTCATTATGTTTATTGTATCGTCCCATTGTACAGCACTTTGGCTCAACATTTGTTGTTTTAAATGTGTTTTTATAAATAAATCTAACTTGACTTGACTTGTGTTTGGTACAAGATTCCATTGGTATTTTGATTTCTTAATAGACTCTAACTGAGCACACATTTGACTTTGGTATTTGATTTGATGCACAATTTTTTATCTTTCCAGTATTGACCCTTGCAAAGTATTGCAGTTCATGTTCAACTTCTAATCCTAAAATGTTACCATGTGACCTGGCAATTCTGGTAGAGGTGTTAGAATCCAAATCCACATCTTTCCCCCATATTAATGTTTATAAAATATACTAAAAACTCCACAGATTTTGAAGAAGTTCCTACACAGCTAGCACACTATATGTATTGTGTTATTCACATAAAACCAACAATATTAACAAAAACAAGAAGCAGAGCACATCTCATCATACAGTCAAGAACAACTTCATATCATAATCATTCAGCACTGTTACTTGTAATTGTAGTATAATTTAAAAAAAATTGTCAGAGTACTGTATTTCTCACTTGAAGTGATCCTTTCCTGAGTGCATACTTTGCACGGCCAAAGAAAGATGTTTCTCCAGCAAATGAACAGGCATAGGACTCTTGTTTGCTTTGAACAGACCTCTGATTGCTGAAATGCGTAATGCTATATGCAGCAACATATAAAACTAGGATGTCTGACTAAGTTTTTGTATTAGTCATGTCTAAAAGAATAGAAAATAAGGATTTTCCAATAATAGTTTGCAACTATTAAATCAGGGCTGATATAAGGGATCACCCCAGGTAGAGTTGTAGGAGTGTGTGGCTTATCCATTTAGGAATAATGCATGTTTCTGGTGAAGCCTTTAGTGCTTAGATTACCTTAAGGTATTATCTGGCATACACAGTAGTTAAAAACTATCTTGTTTTCCCTTCGCCACTCTGATTTGTTCAACCGTATTTGGAAATGGATCTAAAACAAATTGAGAAATTACCGTTTTCCAAGAACAGTACAAAATCTGATGGTCTTCTGTAGTACTTAAAAAGTTTTAAAGAATTCTAGACTAAACCACCACTATTGCTATCATAGGTTCATCTACAAAATACTACTCAGGCTACCATAAACAAGCTGGATGTTGATTAGTAATAAAAGATGTTGCAGAAGCAAAGCCTGATGGGACTTGTGTCTGTATATAGAAGAAAAAAAAGTCTGAATAAAAGTTTACTTAAAATATGTGATGAATCAAGGCTTATCGATGACTTGGGTAGCAGTGATAAAGGGTCTTGGGGTGGATTACAGACCTCCAGGCTAAGATTTGCTCCTGAGTAAACAGCTGCATGATCCGGTTTAAAAGGTAGAGGAAGCAAATAGTAGCAGAAATCTTTAATTCCCACTGGTGAAAGGAGAATACAAAAAGGAATGTAGAATTTGAGGATCTGCATATCTGGTAAACGATTTTTTAACTCTTTTGATCAATATTCCCACCAGAGGGGTAGCCTGTCTTAACTTGATTTTCGGTAATAATGATGATTGAAATGAGAATCCAGAGTTTAACAACCACTGGGGATCAAAGACCATAATTTTATTGGATTTAAGGTTTTTCCCAGTGGCAAAAAACTAAAAGTTTAAACAGATTCAGCAGTTCTTTACAAAAGTGTATTAGTAGACAATGCATCTGTTTAAGACCAGTGGAGATTTAACAAATAATGTGCAACACATTTATAGCAGAAGAGAGCAACAGTAAGTTAGCAAATATACTCCATTGCTGAATGAAGAGATAATAAGGACAATATCTTGTTTATGACAGATAAAACTATTTCATCTGTGTTAGTAAGGGTGTAAATTAATTAAGGAGTCATACATGTTTAGAAAAAGTAAAAAAAAGAATGTAAAATATTTAATGATTTCATAAAAATTACAATGACTAGTGTGTGCATATTAATGAATAAATAAATTAAGCAAAACAGAGAACAATGTTAAGTCAGCTGGTGGATAACTATGGTATAAGCCTACTGCAAACTCAGGTAATTTGAAATCCATACTTCAGAAAGCAAAATCAGAAGTCAGTACTTCAAAAAGCAAACGCAGAATGCTGTTTAAAATATTTTTGTTTTTAGGAATTCAAAATTATAAGACTGAATGTATGGCATTTAAATTCCATTTCATTTTGCTCTGTAAGGCAAAGTTTGACAACAGAGGTATTTTTTTACCAATCTTACAGAATGAGCAGTTCTACAGAATGATCTTCATATTATCTTGACATCAGGATTTAAACATGTTGAGCCCTGTTTGTATGTCAGCACCTGTTCTCTGGACTATTTATCCTATACATGGCATTATTTATTATGCTTCATCTTATTCCCCAGCTGCAGTAGCCCAATGACTGCACTGCCACCCATTGAAGACTATAACTCCAGTCCTGCAGGACTATTGCCTTTTCCTCCACTGTGGCATGCAGCAGCACCAGGACAAGTAAGATACACGTCCCACTCCACTCATATTCTGTCACTGGTACTGCTGTGAAAAAGCAAGATATATCTATAGCAAGACTAAAACATACAAGACAGACTTCTCTCCATATTCTCATGTTGTTTTGCTCATTGTAGGTGGTCTGAGATTGAAGACGTTGTGTGCCCTCTTTACTCACTCTTTTTCTTTCTCTGTCTTTCATTCTATTCTGTAAGATTGTGTAATAAATAGCAAGATGCAACAGTCTCATTTTCTCACCTGTATCACCCACTACAGCAAATGAAGTTGCTCCATCTTATTCACCACATGTATCTTGTCATGTATAAATATCAACTGGCTCACTGTCATTTTTTTGTAACAATACTCTTCATTGGAATGCTGATTGCAAGCCAGGTTTTCATGTCCAACATCAGTACCTGACCTCACAAGTGCTCTTTTGGTTGAATAGATACAAATTCCCATAGAAATATTCCAAAACCCTGTGAAAAGCTTTCCTAGAAGAGAGAAGGCTGTTGTAGTCACAATGTCTTCCAGGGGTTACACTTCATATTAATGTCCATCGTTTTGTAATTGGTTGTCCAACAAGCTCACATAGGTGCGATGGTCAGTTGCCCCCAACATTTGGCCATACACTGTATGAAAAGAAAATGCTGCAGAAATAATGAAACACTCTGACTTCATCACAATTAAAGATAAGTTTAGTTTTCTGTTGGTAAGAGATTGAACTAAGGTTTTGCAGTTTCCCTTTTAAGGCAAGTATATTTATTGCATTATAAAATCTTTCCTCTTTAGCATTCATTTGTTATTTATATCATATATCTAATGTTAATCTTAAGCTGTGTAAATGCTATTTATACATGGTATGGTATTGCTAGAATCATGGTAGTGCTGGTGTTTTTCCAGATAGTTTGACCACCTTCTAATTTTTACTTTCTCGTATATGAAGTATAGGAAAAGTATTGTAATTGTCCAAAAATTGGATGTCGATATTTTGATGAATCTCAACGTTTTAGACCTCCCGGACTTTCTCGTATACAAAGTATAGGGAAAGTATTGGAATCCTCCAAAAATTCCATTAAGATATTTTAATGAATCTTGACTATTTTTGGGATTATGTCTGTCTGTCTGTCTGCGTGTGTGTGTGTAAACACGATAACTTGAGTATGCTGTCACTTAGGTCAACCAAAATTTGCATACAAGTATTAGGTACAAAACATAGATTTCTATCAACTTTTGGGCTATTTTTCGCTAACCAGAAGTGGTGCTTTACCTGAACACAGCTGCAGAGTCCAATTTATTCAACTTTACTTTTATAATAATTGTTTAATATATTATTAATTTGATTTGATTTGTTGTTGATGGTTCTTTAATGTACATAATATAAAAATGTAATCAGTGTTCTGCGGTTTACTCCTCAAATATCCATCTCCATATCTGAGTACATGAGAAAGTCTCGGGGAGACCACTTTTTTCACATGTATACAGTATATGAGACTCCTCATGCCTCAAAAGTGTTCCTTCATTCTGAGAATAAAAAACTGAGAGTGTAAGGCCAGTGCTCTTTTCACATACTTTTTTCATTCTTTTTATATAACCCTGTCCAATATGGCACAACTGATTAAATGACATCCTCTGGCTTGCAAAGGGAAAAAATTAGGCTAATGAATACAGAATATGAAAAGAATGAAGAAGAGAATTATCAGACAGATGTGTGGAGTATAACAGGATCAGAGGAAGATGAATGGCGAGTTAAGAGAAAGACTTGGTGTAGAGGTGATCATTGTGCTGAGGAGAAACAGACTAAGGTGGTTTGAGTATGTGGAGTGAAAAACAGAGGATGATTAGGCAAAGAGGTGCACCGAGATGGATGTAGAGTGGATGAGGTCAAAAGAGAGGACAAAGAAGATATAGATGGAAGAGGTGTGTGATATTAAATAAATTGGATCTCACCTGAAAGGATGCCAAGAATCAAAGAGAGTGCAGGAAAAAGACTTTGATCCAACCAGCTAAGTTCAGTAAACCCGGACAAAGGCCAGGAAACCAGTGATTATGTTAATACAAAAAGTTAAAGTTTGGTAAACGTTTGTGAAACCTTAGTGCAATTACTGAGTTATTTCCACTGAGCTTCTTTAAGAGTTTTTAGCAGATTTCAAGCTTAGTTAAATGAAGAAAAAGCTTAGCTCTAAATGTAAAGGATTTCAAACAAACATCAGTTGATTTACCTGTAGGCACAATAGTTGAAATGAGAATTTCCATAGGCTTGTCTCTTCAGAGGAGTCCTCATATATGTATTTTTTTTCCTTTTAATCCACTGCCTTGTTTTTCTCAGCTTGATCAATGTAGTCCTTTTAAACATAATGCTGTGGTATAATTATATCTAACTAACATCTAACCATCTAACAAGGCTTCTACATCTAACCATTATTTATTCAGGATCTAATCCTGTACTGAATATTAAAATGACACAATGGCACAATGGCACTAAGCCTATCCCAGCATCATTGGTTTGTAGGTTTAGAACTCTCTATAACACATTGCTTGTCTTTCCTGAGTAGCACTAACCAGACAGTCATCTGTTCATGCTTCTGCTGTCTGTTGAATATCGTTACCTTTCTTTTACGGTAGAATGACACAGAACCGCCGGAATACATGAAAACATATTTAAAATGGTGCAGATTAACCGTTTCCTCCTTTTCCTTGATTTAATCACAGTTATATCAAATTCCTTAGCCTGTTTTCCAGGATCTGTGTTTTCACAAAGAACACAGAGGTTCAATGTTCATTTTCACTCATCGTGCAAACTTTTCAGCTGTTTCTTAATTCGTAGTAATGAGAGCCTCAGGAGATTCAATAAAATCAAGACTTCCTATCACTGATATCCAGCATCAGTAAGGCCTTAAACTTATACATTGCAAATTATAATGGGATTCACAGAATGTTCAATGTATAAATTTACAAAAAATTAAAACCCATCCATCAATCCATCCCATCCCAGCAAGCATTGGCAGAAACAGCCCCGGGACCGGGCACCAGCCTGTCACAGATTGAGAAAGAAAA
This sequence comes from Erpetoichthys calabaricus, assembly GCF_900747795.2. Lineage (NCBI taxonomy): Eukaryota > Metazoa > Chordata > Cladistia > Polypteriformes > Polypteridae > Erpetoichthys > Erpetoichthys calabaricus. The sequence continues at coordinate 104,076,997 of NC_041395.2, forward strand.
CTCGTATTGCACCCAGCTTGTCTGTTTGAATGTAACTGTTGTTATACTGAGAATTGTAAAATGCAACTATAATCAGCTACACAACCTTGAGCAAAATCATACTTTACATTTGCTAAAATACATATTTCTGTATTAGTTTGTATTGTCATACCTCCAACCGTCCATCTGTTTATTTACTAATCTTGCTTATCCATTGGTCAAATGAAAGTACATCTTAGAAGCTTTGAATTCAAGGAAGAAAAAAACATGATTGGAGCAGTTGTTGATCCCAGAGCAGACTCACTCACACACCACAGTCAGTTTCACCAGGAAACTGTGTGCCTGGAGGAAACAACATACACATGAGAGAAAATGAAAAGAACAGAATTCAAATTCAGCTCTCTGCAGCAGTAAAGCAGCTACTCCATACACCATAGGCCACACCACTTGTATTCTCATGGACAGCATTGTATTCTTAATGAAAATTAACCCAGTCTGATTACATTTATTCCACCACACCATCTTAACTGTGACTTTGGCTCTCTTAGAGGTTTATATTTTTATGCAAGAATGCTTTTTTTCTGCTGTAAGCAATAACTTAGATGATATTTTCACCAGTGTGAAATGATTCACCAATCATTCTAATCATTTAAATAGATGAATGTGTAAATGCATGCAAATTTTTAATAGTTATTCATTTTCTGTTGTTAAATTTGTAAAAAAAAAGTGCTCAGAGGCCATCCTAAGTGAAGAGAGCTGTATACAAATAAGCTGAATTGAAATTAATTAATATTTTTTAGTCATTTTTTTGTCTGGTGGAAAACAAGTGTGTGTTATTCAAAAGATACAGTAAATGTTCTTTTATTTTTACCTTTTTTGTTACCCTTTGTTACCCAGCACCCCATTCATTTAGAACTTCTACACAAATATTTATTCAAAATATGAGATGTATTTAAAGTGACAAAATAACTAAGAACTTAAATTGGTTAGGCTAGTTTTTTTTTTTTTTAACAAGTACATTTTTTTTTCTTGAGCCAATATTAAGCAATTAATAAAGATTAATTTGATAAAGAACTTACATTTGCCCTGCTACACCGCATTGGATTAATTGATTACAAAAGGGATGAATATAATTTTCAGGTAAAAAGAAAAAAATGTTCATGATCATTTTGAATATTGAAGTTTTTTTATTATTATTATCTATTATAATAAAAAAATCTTGGGTCGAGACGTGACCTTCTTGGAAAGACACTTTGATGTCCCGCGAGACTAGACTTTACAATCTTTGGAAGCAAGACTCATGAGACGGTGACTTTTGCACGTCACGCCCTACTTACAAACAATTTAAAACAAGATCACGGACATTTAATCTCTCAGTTGTTGGAATGCTTTTGGTAGACATACTTCATGTGCTCCCAGATCTTAAAAATATTATATGTTCTAGATGGCACGTCAACGATTATGCGAAGAAGAAAGAGCAGCGCGTCGAAAAGAGACACAAAAGAAAAGAAGGCAAAAACCAATGCACAAAAGAACAATAATAATCGGTGTGCAAATTCTGAAAATAAGGAAAGTAATAATCAACCCAGACCAAGTGGAACTGAAAACCTCGTAGGTCCAATTGGGGTCAGAAATTAAACGCATGCAGACCAGGTTAGAGATTATGAAAGCAGTGGAATTCGAAAGTCTCAAAAAAAAACATTGCTGCGATACACATGCAGAGCAAGTTAAGTAATATGTATAATGAATAGTAAAATTTGAAAGTATCAAAAAAAAGAAAGTAAAGATTGCATTAGCACAAACAAATGGAAATTACTACTCAGTGAAATAACAGAACAGCAAAAAGAGATCAAATATATGGACATAGGTGATATGTCAGAAGTATGTACATATTGTAAGGCTTTAAAGTTTAAGTTGGAGACGTGTAGATCATCTAATTCATGTTGCCATCAGGGAAAAGTAGTGCTACCTCCCAATGAAGAGGTGTATCCGCGAGAATTAAAATATTTGTTGTTTGGTGAAAGTGAAATCCACAAACACTACAAGCAAAATATCCGAGTCTACAATAATCTTTTTGCATTCGCATCATTCAATGCTCAAAACGTAGATTTGCACAATAATGGACCATATGCTATGAGAATCTGTTGTCCTGCAACAATTAAAGTTACGACAAGTTTAATTTTAAAGAAACCACAAATCGGTCAGGTGTATATTTATGATCATGGAGAAGCGATGCAACATAGAATCTAAAGAGTATGTAACAATTCCCATGAAAATAACAGTCTCTTTAAATTGTATATCCGGTTAACCAAACCCGGGGGTGGACGAGTGAAGCAAGTAGGGGGCGGAGACCCCAAGTTTTCCTTATAATTTAAAAGTTTTTATCAAAAACTAATGTTATATAAAATAAACATAATCAAACCCACTTGTTTAAAAAAATTCATAATATTTTACAATTTATTAGTATTGTAACCAGCAGGGGGTGCCATCAAGCGCCAAACTCCAGGCCCAATCGTGCCCAGCACAGTCAAATAATAGGTTTTCAATCGACCAAGCACTTTTTACAATGAACATAACCAATAACCACATGAAACAATACACCTCTTTCATCTCCTTCCACTTCCAGGTGAGTGACACCCACTGCTTCCCAACTCCTTTTATACTGGACGCAGAACGACTTCTGGTGACCCAGCATGACTTGTGGGGAGCACTTCCAGGTTGTTTGAGAACCAGGGCAGTCTTCCCCTGACAGCACCTTCTTGCGGCACCCAAGGGCACCAACAGGGCTGTACCTCTGGACTCCACGCCCCATGAACCCCTGCAGGTGTCCAAGCTGGGAAGCCTCCAGCAGCACTTAATGTACAGAGGATAGAACTGCAGCTGGCCTCCGGTCTCTGTTTGTCCATCCCCAGGCACTTTTATCCCGTCCACCTACCATCCTGCCTGTCTGTCCTCCATTGTATTCACAGTATATAACATAAAACAAGATACTGAAATATTTTAATATTTCACAGAGATCAGTAATAACAAATTATATTTCATTAACTGGTTGCATGACTCTATAGCTTTTTTTTCTTTTATTGCTCAGAAATTTTCCATTACAATTGTTTTATTTGAAGCTGATAAAAGAAACCTATTTCACATTGCTTAGTATACAGCAATAACCAAATTGAAAACACTTCTGAACAATTTATGAAAAAGGTTCTTTATTAAAAGTAGGAAAGTCTAACATAAACATGAAGATGGAACTCCCACTGATTGTAATGAAGACTGAATGTTCTTATTTATAATAGGTTTTTGTCTGTCTCATAGAAAACATTTCTATAGTAATAAAGAAAAGTGTGAATTGTGTCTTACGTGGGGTTTACTTTGACACAGCATTCTTATCTTTCAGTTAATGGGCAGAAACAATTAAAGAGAAAAAAACTGTGAAAGCTGTTGAATATACATAAAGAATGCTTTGCACAGACTCTGTAACTTGCTAGTGTGAATACATCCAGAGTACAGTGTACTGTTCCGGTCACTGCAGTACAAAAGAGACATAGCAACTCTAGAAGCCATCAAAAGAGGAACAACTAAAAGCATCCCAAGACTGAAGGGCATGTGCTACTCTGACAGTCAAATCTCTTTAGCCTGGAGCAGAGGGGCGCCTCATTCAGGCTTTCAGAATTCTTAAGGGTGTCAATTAAATCAATTCAGTGGAACTCTTTCAAACAAGATAGAGAACCACATACAAGTTCAAGTCAATTTATTGTCATGTGTACATGGTACAAAGAAATTCTTCTTTCTTATCTCCATCTGACTAATGACAGTAATAACAGACTAAGAAAAAAGAAAACAACATCATAAACTGAATGCAACATATACATGTGATATATATATATTGTGAATAAGGTGCTATATAAGTGCCCGACCCGGCACAGATTCACACTGAGGCATGTATAAATGGGCAGAAATCTTTTATTTTTGTTCACCTGTGGGGCACGTCTTCCCCGTGAACCCCAGAGGCAATACACAGTCCCAAGCACTTTAACACAGCCCAAACTCTCTTCCCCTGTGGGGCACGTGTTCCCCGTGAACCCCACAGGTATAACACAGTCCCAAACACTTAAACACTGCCCAAACACTCTTTCCCTGTGGGGCACGTCTTCCCCGTGAACCCCACAGGTATAACACAGTCCCAAAGCACCTTACTTTTAACACAGCAATCCTTCCGCTGGCACCACCACTCCTCTCAGGCAACCTCATCCTCTTCCTCCCGATTCTGGCCCTGAGTGGTGGTTGCTGGCTCCTTTTATGGTCTTCCTGGTGCTTGCTCACCTGTTCCCAATCGCACTCCCGGGTGGGGTAGATGATTAAACCAGCTGGGCTTAACAATCTCTGCCTCGCCCCCTGGTGGCCATCCCAGGTCCCCACAGGGTTGAGGAGAACTCCATCTCCCATGAAACCCTGCAGGAAACTGAGGCATCATCAACCAGGGAGGCTGCCACCAAGCGTCCCGGGGGAGGTACTGAGGAGTCCATGGCTGCTCCCCCGGACCATATACAGCAGGGGTGTCCCGACCGGGCATGGGACCTGGCTGTCCATTACAATATTAATATATATATATATATATATATATATATATATATATATATATATATATATATATATAAAGAGACTACAAAAACATGTAGCTGTTGAGTCTCCTTGTCAACTGTTGACGAAAACCTTGCTGAATCAAATGGTGCTAATCTTCCTTTATTGTTTGTTAGAAAAGATAAAATGAGAAAGGTATAGGATTGCAGAGGCCTTTGTCTTTCTATATAAGTTCTTCACAGAAGGCAGTTGGGTGACAGCCATATTCTGTGCCAAATTCACTACCATCTGCAGTGCTTTAAAGTCTGGAGTTGAGCACATGATGATATTTGGGCTTTCTTCAATGTGAAATGTGAAAATTAAGGGAAATTGAATTTAAGATGGGATCCAGGAAGCTGTTCTTTACACAAAACATTGTGGAAATCTGTAACAAATTACCAACTCATAGATTTAAAAGGGAAACCTTGACAGACTTTAAAAAGTACTGCAATAAGATAACTTGAACTAAATAAATCAGATTAACAAACTTAATATTTGCTTCTTATTTTTGTCAAATTTCTCAAGTATTGTTCTTATATATTATTGAAACACTACTCCTCCAAGCAAATGCTGAGAACTGCAATGCATGATCTTCTTGTCTTAAGTACCACATGCAATAAGTATTTTAAATCTCCGGAAACTTGCAATTGGATTTTTACACAATGTGTTCTTATAAGCAGCATTAATGTTGTTAATGTAAAGATTTTTTAAAACATAATGTGACTTTATCACCACGCCCCTGTGTAAGATGGTGGCACAGTTATATCTTCATTCAGGTTAGTGGATACTTCTCAGATTCAAACCCTGTATGTGTTTCTGCATGTTTTGTTATTTAGGAATAGCAAAATACTTTATTTAGGAAACTCTTTGCCTAATGAGATATACCTTGATGATCAAATCTTTGATTACCTGATTTAGACTGATGACTGTCTACACCAGGGGTAGGCAATGTCGGTCCTGGTGAGCCGCAGTGGCTACAGGTTTTCATTCCAACCCAATTGCTTAATTAGAAACCAATCATTGCCAATCTCAGACCTTATTTAATTTTATGGCTTGTTAGTCTGTGCAATGTAAGGCTCTTATATCGTAGATTTTTTTCCTTTCCAAGGATATCATCCAAATGATTTGAAGCCTAAAACAGATCATTTTCAGTCTGTCACATTTTTCTATTAAGTGTTTTATTAAATCAAACAGTGCATGATGAACACACACAGATGTAATTGGAAAAAAGCTAGCTGGAGAACTGCTGGCTGCTTTGTCTTTTACATCTTATTGCTAATAAGGAGCAATTAAAACACTGAATGCAGCAGTTTAAGATTGAAATAAGCAATTAAGGTTGGAGAACCTTAACAAGCGAGACCACTAAAATGAAGCATCAAAATGTCACTTAAGCAATATGTGCTTTATCAGCAATAATTGAGTTCTCGTTAAGGAACTGGGTTGGAACAAAAACCTGCACATACTGCGGCTCTCCAGGACCGACATTGCCTACCCCTGGTCTACACAAATATTTCTTGTCCCTTTCATTACTTTCATTTTCTGGTCTATGAATTTCCAATTCTTTTTTAGTTTTCTTCTTTCTGCTTGTAAAATCTGTTCTGATTTATACTGTTGTGGTTTGTTGTGATTTTCATAACATTATTAATTTTTAAAATTGATTTATTTATGAATGGCCATTTCAGTTATTGTTTCTGTATCCATTTTGTGGGATTTTGTTGTTGAAAAATGATACCCTCTTCTCCTTATCCAAGTTGCAGGATAGTAAAACAGTTGTTGCAGGGTGTGAAGTTAGTGAAAAAGGCTTTAGGGAGCTAGGATTCTTGCATGTGTTTATGACTACCATGTTGGTTTTGCGTATTGGGATTTAATGCTTTGATTTTTGTCTCCTGGTTTTGACCTTGGCTCATTTATTGCCTTTGATCTTTCTCATCTCCTGAACATTTTGTTTTGTTTTCTTTTGTTCCTGTGATTTCCCTCTAGCAGAATCAGTATGAAGTTACTTAAATCACATGGAGGATAGACCTTGCTAGTCTGTTAATAGTTATTTAACGTATGCCCCCCAAGTGATTCACATAGAATTAACAGATTCAAATAACCTAGTACCTTTTCAGAGCTTCCCACCTATATCTTGAGGCCAATATACCATTATACAAAAACCCCAAAAGTTTATTCATATTTTTGAAAGCTTTTTTTCACACAAAAATTTTTAAATTCCTTTAGGAGCACTAGTGTAAATTTCTCTTGCAGAAAGAACAACTGAATAAGTTTTAAAGTTTCTTGTTCTTTATGGAGAAATAAAGCAAACCTCTAAATCAACTTGTGCATCTAAACAACATGATATGGGAGTAGGTCTGTTTTTAGGAGCTGTCATTTTGAAAGGACTCTTCTCTTTTCTCTTTTATAGTTTGTGCTTGCACTCAGGTTAACTCTATTTAAACAAGTTAGCAGAAAATGGGAGTACGCTAATCATTTAGGTTTATTTACAAAGAGTTTGGCAGGAATAAAACTCTACCTGCATGCACTATGGAAGAGAAAATAAGAGAGACATTAAATATAAATGATAGCATTTAGGTAGCAGCTTTCCTTCACTTCAGAAGAATTACTTGCAGTATATTTCTTTGCAACTGATATATCTTTACATTAGCATAAGCATGTTAAAAGTGAAAAGGTAACTAACATTTTTAGTCCATCCATCCATTATCAAACTCAATTCATCCTCTGCCATGTCTTAAGGGCCAGACCCTTTCTCAGTAACCAACAGCCACAATACAGAAACCAGCTCTGGGCAGAGCATCAGACCATCAGAGGAAGCATTAGTTTTTTTTGTGAACAACAACATTTATTTCTATACCATATTTTGCTTTATACAATATCAAAGAATAAATTTTACTTGATAAGAAGAGAAGAAATGCAAAAAGAATCAGGATCTGTGAAATTTCAGTGTAAAATCACACACACACAAACACCACTGGTGCACAGCCTCCACTGTAACTCTTTGAGGAACAATAATACACATAAATGGAAAAAGTGACTAAACGGAGCCTGTATCAGTAATCACAAAGGGCAGAAGTCCATAGCTGGACTGAAAAAAAAAAAGCAACAAGAAGGATCACTGTCATCACTAGGTGCCAGATAACTACCTGCCCACAAGCTCGGTGACCAAAAGCGATTCCATGATGTTGGGTCCAGATGCTCTGTTAATGTTTAAAACCAAGAGTTAAAGAAGAGTTAGGTTAAAAGAAAAAGATGACCAAGGGTCAACCGAAACAGAAGGGTTTTTCAATGATAGGACAGAAGCAATTAGGCAAAGATGGTACCCAGAAAGAACTACCTCTGCTGGACTCGACTGAAAAAGATCCAGGAGAAGGAGAAAATGAGATGAGTGAGGAATTTAGGCAGGGAGGATCTAAGACAGGGAATTAAAAACACCATACGAATACTGATTGGCAGTCCCCAAACATGTGGAGGAAGGTTGCAGGAACGGTTAAGGAGAAGTGACAATGGGGATCAGTAGATAAACTTTTTGCAAAATGTTTATGAAGGGTAAGATACAAGCGATTGACAAAATTAAACTGAGTATGCTGATGATTAGGATTCCTGGAGGACAGAGTAATATTCTTAAAGATGGTGTCCCATGACAAGGCACCAGAGGATAGGAGATCATATTGCTATAGTGAATACAAGGGTAAGGGCCTGTACGAGGCTTTCTGAAGCATAACAAATACAGTGACATTGTTTTTTCTAATCAGAAAGAATGATCAAAGATAAAAAGCTGATGAAGAGGAAGAAGGGAGTGAAGTGACACACCACTAGTCCTAAGAATCAACCTTAGTTAAAGATAAATGGAAAAAGAAGTGTAAGTAATAGAGAACCTGGGTCTTAGTGTCTAAAATGTAAGGAGTATCCATCCATCCATCCATCCTGTTCTGCTTATCCGAGGTCGGGTCACGGGGGCAGCAGCTTGAGCAGAGATACCCAGACTTCCTTCTCCCCGGCCACTTCTTCTAGCTCTTCATGGAGAATCCCGAGGCGTTCCCAGGCCAGCCGGGAGACATAGTCCCTCCAGCATGTCCTGGGTCTTCCCCGGGGCCTCCTCCCGGTTGGACATGCCCGGAACACCTCACCAGGGAGGCGTCCAGGAGGCATCCTAATCAGATACCCGAGCCACCTCATCTGACTCCTCTCGATGCGGAGGAGCAGCGGCTCTACTCTGATCCCCTCCCGGATGACTGAGCTTCTCACCCTATCTTTAAGGGAGAGCCCAGACACCCTGCGGAGGAAACTCATTTCAGCCGCTTGTATTCGTGATCTCGTTCTTTCGGTCAGTACCCATAGCTCATGACCATAGGTGAGGGTAGGAACATAGATCGACTGGTAAATTGAGAGCTTTGCCTTACAGCTCAGCTCCTTTTTCACCACAACAGACCGATGCAGAGTCCGCATCACTGCAGACGTCGCACCGATCCGCCTGTCGATCTCACACTCCATTCTTCCCTCACTTGTGAACAAGACCCCGAGATACTTGAACTCCTCCACTTGAGGCAGGATCTCGCTCCCAACCCTGAGAGGGCACTCCACCCTTTTCTGGCTGAGGACCATGGTCTCGGATTTGGAGGTGCTGATTTCCATCCCAGCCGCTTCACACTCAGCTGCGAACCGATCCAGAGAGAGCTGAAGATCATGGCCTGATAAAGCAAACAGGACAACATCATCTGCAAAAAGCAGTGACCCAATCCTGAGTCCACCAAAACGGACCCCCTCAACACCCTGGCTGCGCCTAGAAATTCTGTCCATAAAAGTTATGAACAGAATCGGTGACAAGGGGCAGCCATGGCAGAGTCCAACTCTCACTGGAAACGGGTTCGACTTACTGCCGGCAATGCGGACCAAGCTCTGACACCGGTTGTACAGGGACTGAGCAGCCCTTATCAGGGGGTCCGGTACCCCATACTCCCAGAGCACCCCCCACAGTATTCCCCGAGGGACACGGTTGAACGCCTTCTCCAAGTCCACAAAACACATGTAGACTGGTTGGGCGAACTTCCATGCACCCTCCAGGATTCTGCTAAGGATGTAGAGCTGGTCCACTGTTCCGCAACCAGGACAAAAACCACACTGTTCCTCCTGAATCCGAGGTTCAAATATCCGACGGACCATCCTCTCCAAAACCCCAGAATAGACTTTTCCAGGGAGGCTGAGGAGTGTGATCCCTCTGTAGTTGGAACACACCCTCCGGTCCCCTTTCTTAAAGAGGGGGACCACCACCCCGCTCTGCCAATCCAGAGGCGCTGTCCCTGATGTCCATGCGATGTTGCAGAGACGTGTCAAACAAGACAGCCCTACAACATCCAGAGCCTTGAGGAACTCCGGCCGTATCTCATCCACCCCCGGGGCCCTGCCACCAAGGAGTTTTTTGACCACCTCGGTGACCTCAGTTCCAGAGATGGGGGAGCCCACCTCCAAGTCCCCAGGCTCTGCTTCCTCATTGGAAGGTATGTTAGTGGGATTGAGGAGGTCTTCGAAGTACTCCCCCCACCGATCCACAACGTCCCGAGTCGAGGTCAGCAGCGCACCATCCCCACCATATACAGTGTTGACACTGCACTGCTTCCCCCTCCTGAGACGCCGGACAGTTCAAAACAACCTCCTATGATGAATAAAAACTTTGGACGATGTAAGGAGTATTTAAAACAAAAATATCTCTAGAGTGTTAATACCTAAAAGAGGGTATTGTGGGAAAGAAATGTGGAATCCAACAATACAAGCTTTCATTATGAATAATGAGGTTATTTGAGGTCCAAACGAAAATGAAGCCCAGAGTCAGGACTTTAAAGTATAAGAGAAAACGTACCAAATATTAGAAAATATTTTAAGGAGGTGAAAGGGAGAGTGTGAGTCGGTTAAGACACATTCATACATGCATTCCGTTGGGCTACTTGAGTGATACCAGTTCACCTAACGTATACATCTTCCACATATCTCACTGTCAATTTATTTAAATAGCAAGTCAAGTCAAGTTGGGGAGCATGCACTGGAACAGTGCATCGCCGCACCCACCACGCGACAAAACAACTCAGGATCCCGGTTGGCAACCCACCAGGGCAGACACGTGGTCCAGTCCCACCCTCCGGAAATGACCCTCTATCTGCCACAGCCAGGTGTTATGTGGGCGACCCCTTGGCCTGGTCCAGCCACTCGTGTTCCCAACAATGAGTTTCCTACGAGCTAGATCACCTTCAGGGAAACGCGCAACATGGGTTGTAGTGCCGTAACTGACGCTCCCTCACAATGCAGGTAATGTGCCTCATTCAGGACTCCATGAGCAAACACTCATTCGACACAAAGTCAAACCAACGGTATCCAGGGATTTTCCGGAGAGACACAGTACCAAAGGAGTCCAGTCTTTGTCTCAGGTCACTGGATAGTGTCCATGTCTCGCAACCATATAGCAAGACAGGAAGCACCAGGACTCTAAAGACTTGGACCTTCGTCCTTTTGCATAGATATCAGGAGCACCACACACCCCTTTCCAGTGACCTCATGACCCCCCCATGCTCTCCCAATCCATCTACTGACTTCATAGGAAGAGTCACCAGAGACATGACTGTCACTGTGAAGGTAAGTAAATCTCTCGACAAGGTCGACACTTTCTCCACAAACAGACACACTGCTGATGGCTGTGCCCAAGAGGTCATTAAAGGCCTGGATCTTGGTTTTTATCCAGGACACTCACAAGCCCAGACACTCAGACTCCTCGCACAGTCTCTCAAGCGCCCCGATCAGAGCCTCCATTGACTCTGCAAAGATCACAGCATCGTCAGCAAAGTCAAGATCCGTGAATCTTTCTTCACCAACAAATGCCCCACAGCCACTGGACCCCACGACCTTACCCAACACCCAGTCCATACAAGCATTGAATAGAGTAGGAGCAAGAACACACCCCTGATGAACCCCAGAATCAACTGGGAAAAACACAGATGTTCTGCCTCCACTCTGCACAGCACTCACAGTACCAGTGTACAGGCCGGCCATGATATCCAGCAACCTCTAGGGGATCCCGCGAACCCTCAGGATGTCCCACAGGGCAGCTCGATCAACTGAGTCAAACACTTTATGAAAATCAACAAAGGCTGCAAAGAAACTCTGTCGATATTCATGTTTGCACTCCATGAGAACCCTCAGTGCCAGGATGTGGTCAATGGTAGACTTCTAAGGTGTAAAACCAGACTGGTCCAGTCACTGGTAGGTGAGCAAGTGATCACGGATCCTATTGAGGACAACCCTAGCAAGGACCTGACCCGGCACCGAGAGAAGTGTTATCCCCCTGTAGTTGCCGCAATCCAGGCGATCACCTTTCCCTTTCCAGGTAGGGACGACAAGTCCCGTTTTCCAGTCAGTTGGGATGATGCCAGTCTCCCAAATGAAAGCAAAGATTTCTTGCAATGCCAGGACAGCCTTACCACAGATCCCTGCAGCCTTTCCTCCCCTCAGCTGGTTCACCACCTTTGCAATCTCAGCGAGATTGCGTGGTTCACAGCTAATTGGAGGATCAGCCTCAAGAACCGTGAACCCAGAGATATCCAACGTCCTAGCCGGAGGATCAGCTTTGAACAACTGCTTAAAGTACCCAGCTCAGCAGGTCACAACTGCAGTGTCATCCGTGAGGACCATTCCATAAGCCACCCTGACTGCGACTCTCCGAGGAACAGATTCAGATGTGCATAATGCTTCGACTCCTCTGTAACCAGGACGTTGGTTGCTAGACCACAGATGGTGTGTCACTTGCTCACAGATTCCTCTAACAAGCGCCTGTTTATCTGCCCTAAGAGTCCTCGAAGCCGTCCTTCTCAGTTCCTGGTACAGACCAGAGTTGTCATTGAGCCGTGTGCTGCGACTCCTCTCGATATCCAGGGTGCCCTGCGAGATGAAACACCTCCTTCTGGGAACACTGGTAACACCAACACAACCCTCAGCAACCTTCAGGGTCTTGTCAGGGAAGGTCTCCCACATCACATTTGGGATTGGCAGTTGCACCCAAATCCACAAGTTCCTCGCACAAACTACGTGCAAACTCGTTAAAAACAGCCTGGTCTTGGAGTCTGGCCAAGTCCAAGCTCATTTTTCTAGTAGGTGGTAACCTACTGGACCTAAGGTCAGAATTCACAAACTGGGCACTTCTGTACACCCTGCAGTTTTGCAAGAGCCTCCAGCGTCTGCCCATGAGGATGTGATTGATCTCCTTCACCGCACCACCAGTATTGGAGTACCAAGTCCAATGATGTGGCTCAGGGCGCTGGAATTAGGATCCAGCGATTCTCAGCCCATGACCTTTTGCAAAGACAAGGAACATGGAGCCACTTTCACCACAGTCACCAGACCCATGGGGACTGAGACAATCCTCATAGCCAGCCCTGTCAGTGCCAATGGCTGCATTGAGGTCACCCATGACCAGAGGAGTGTCACCTCGTGGGCACCCATCAACCACCGAGCGAAGTTGCCATCCCCTTCATGATTCAAGCAGCCTTCCTATTTGCGGCTGCAGCAGAGCTACTCCTGCGGAGTGCAAAAAGGAGTCCTTTCTGTCGTTTCGGAGCTGTGTGAAGTTTTTTTACAGTGGCTGGAGTGCCAATCCTGCCACCTACCCCCATGATTTCCCTACAAGTTGGAGGACCGCTTGCTGGGCCACATGCAGTTTAACATCATACCCAGGACGTTAAAACATTTCAATAATAAAAGTTAAACCAAAGTGATGTACAATATAACATAAAGTGAATGCTAAAATTCTCAAATATTCTATGAGAGGAAAATCAGAATACCTTGAGAAAAGCCTGTGCAATATACAAATAATATCCTGTACAAATGACATACAGAAGTGATTGGGTAGAGCTTTGTACCCAACATTCACCAGCTTTCAGCTATCATGTTATAACTGATGAAACACCACCTTGTGTGCATGCCTAATACTATGTCAATTTATAGATTTTGGGTAGGACACTGCTTAGGGAAACCATCCAGAACATCTTTATTATACTGTATGATGTCAAACACGACAGTGTGGTGAGTCTTTAATGGGTGTAGGACAAAGTGGGCATTGCCCATTTTGCTTAGCTTTTAGTGGCATGCAACACCATTAAGACTGTAGATTTAACAGAGATGTAGAAAATCTGCTGCAACCTTCCCACCATTACATTCCAGAATGAATACTAAAGTAAATGGCTAAACCGCAGCTCTACAAACACTTTGGCCAGCTTTGTGCATCATCTGAAAACAACGTTTATATCAAAGTTGAGCTGACACCTATACAGAGATTCCTTCAGGCAAAAGGGCACCGAAATGGACACTCATTTTAGGCTTGTAACTGCTGACTTAACTCTGGCTGAATGTTATGGACAAAATAAGGCACCTGTAAGCAGGCACTGGATCTGCATCTGGAAGTGGTCTACATCCAATCAAGAATGGAGCTGAGTGTCATGAAGTGACTTTGAGACCCATTCTGCCAAGCCAAGCTCTGTGCTGGTGACTTAGCCCTGTCTGAAAGGCAGCCACTACTTCAAGAAGGGATCTTCAGCACATACAGTCTTGTGCCTGAAAAATTATTGCTTGTCCCATGAAGTTAGGACACAGTAAACAGCCTAATACGAAGCTGAGGAAAGCAACATCACAACACACTATGGACAAAGGACAGTATAGGAAAAACTAAGAGTGCACTCCTACTCAAGAAGAGTCCTCCACATGCAACTTCACGCAACATATGACATTAACCTTAACACCTTGGTATCATGAAACCGTTTACTTGAGCCAAGATAAATTGGAACTCTAAATAGCCAGTAAACAGCCAGCCTCCTCTTTATTATATGTTCATCTGTCCCATCTGTTATACTTGCAGTTATTATATTTCTATAATCCTTGTGTTTACCAATAAACTGTACAATTTTCTTTATTAAAACTAGTGTGCTTCATTTACCTTGATATAAGTCTTTCGGCCAGAGACTCCTACAGAGAAAGGTAAGGAAAATAAAGCAGGAGCCTTACCAAATTATTTAATTAACTAGCTACGCTACCTTTCAAAGACAAGTAACAGAATTGCTTAAAAATATTTGCTCTATTTTGCCCTATGTGTACCCTCAGCATCATTCCTTGGTATCCATGTGTCGCTGAACCTCTCCTGACCAGCATTCCCTTTTTCATGCATGCTCCTGTAAAGCCTACTTCTTAGAATTTATCATTATTTTTGGGGCGTCCAATTTTATACTTCCTGTCTTTGAAGGAAACTCTCTCAGTGTGCCTCCAATGTATTTTCTCCTCCTCTTTAGTCTCACTTCCTCATTCAATCACATCACCAAAGCCAAACTGGACAATCAGATTGTTCTCAGGGACTGAACACTCACACAGACCTTAGTGTTTTATTATATGGTAAATTACTTTTTGCCAAACATAAAACTGATAATTAACTGATTGATTAATGTCAGTTGGTCAATTCTTATCACATTTTACACATTTTCCTACATGGGGTTATTCATTTGGTTTCTATTTCCTTCACTTGTGTACAGGAACATGGCCTGGAAGAAGACTGTGTCACTTCTGCTCTTCTTTTGCCTTTGCCCTTTACTCCCAGAAAGAATAAAATGTCCATACCACCAATGTTGTCATTTGACCAGCAGACCACAACCAGACTAGCAGACACTTTTTGAAACACTATTTCACCTCAAGGTGCTGCTATTTAATGTTACCATCCATTTTTTTTCCTTTTAAATGCATTTTAACCCGTTCATCTGCTATTAAATGGGGTCTCCAAGCTGCAGCCCCAAACCTTTTATATCTCTTGCTTTTCACAATGAAAAAATGTGGTTCCTGTGTACATAATTTAGATTTATTTTGAAAAGAAAAAAAACCATGGGCTGGTGAAATAAAACAAATTCAATCAGACTGTTCAGTATTGCAAAGACATCATTTACGTGAAATGGGGGCTTGACGCATGCTTTACAGAGTACCCTTTAATAGTACAAACTTTTCAATTGTATTTGTAAGGAATTGCTCCCTGGGTCATCTTAGCAGTTTTGTTTATGAAATCCAGATATGCTCATAGATTTATAGGCACTCCCCTCCAGGGACCCATTTTTGAGTGTGCTGTCATCTACAGCTATCATCATGACTTCTATTGTATGCGTCACCGGATCAATGTAATGCAAAGAGCTTCAAAAATAAAGCCTTTGAAATTAATGTCATTTATTTTTTTAATAAACGTTGTGCTTTTGATATTAGAAAATCATTGCTTCTTTGTTCCACTAATATTTTAAACTCCCTAAACTCCCTGCTTACAAAAGACAAACAAAAATTGTACTGTCAAGTTGGATTTACAGTAAGGGTAGCTTGATTTTAATGAAGAGCTCAAGATTAAAGTGCAGTCTAGAACTTCATAAATGAGGCAACTGAATACTTACTGATGTTGGGACTCTTCAGTTAGTCATATACGCACAAAGATTCTAACAAAGTGTGCAATGGTGGCCAGACCAGTCATCACAATCCATGACAACTTCTGCACCTGAGAAATAAATAGGCACCATATTCATCTACCTTACCTGCTTATATTTCATTTGTTAGTCTAACCAAAGAGTGTCCCTTGTGAACTATCAACAAATAATTCTATCCATTTTTTCATGAATTCCTTCATTCATTTATTTCCATAACCTTCTGAGTCCACTTCATGGTGGCAGGGAGTCGCCAGGCTTGGATGGGACCCAAGCTCATAGCAGGATACACCGGGCCAGTTTTGAAATACCAGTTAACATCAATGAGATGTGTAAGTAAACTTGACAATGCCTGCCTGTCCAAAGTCTAGCTTTGCCTGCTAACTCCTTAAGTTAATTGACAAATGAGAATGTATTAGCAGTGTTTAACATCCCAGCCCGTGATGGTGCAGTGAGGGCATCACTCCCACAGATAATCCATCCCAGCTGTAAAAGATCTTTTTAATTGTACCAGTTCAAAAAATCATGTGAATGGCTGAGTGTGAAGGCCATGGTTCAGTCCCAGCTGTGGGATCAGCCATGGTGAGTGCTAAGGGCAGTCACATTTTTAATTATAATAGTGTCAGATGCTGGATGCCCTTACGTTGACCATCTGTGCTTCCTAGGCAAGCTGGCACCCAGCTCAGTACTCCAGAGCTGATATCTGTCAAGAAGAGGTGCATGACTGAGTAAGCTGACTGAGTGAGAAGAATGTCAGAGAGGAATTCAGAAGAATCATATAAGCAAGAGCAGAGATAGAAGCTTTGAAAACCAGAAAGCAAGTAAAATAAAGCAATAATTTATAATGTGTGAGATGAGATCATGATCAGGAGTTCAAAACACCAAAAGCGATAAAATTCAAAGGTGGTAGGCAAAGGCAAAATCCAAGAAACCAGAATATAGATGTAATTCAAAATCAAAACCAAAATCAAAACCAAATGACAAAAGGCTTTGAAAGACACACCAAGTTTTGTGAATAATCTAGTTGTTCCTTTCCTTAAAATATTATTTTTTTATTTTTACTGTTTTGTTTTTCTGTTTTTGATATCATTTTGATGAGGTCATTTTATTTTCTTTTTTTCTAATTCTTATGTCAAAGTATGAGTATGGCAGAGAATAACGACAAAAGGCACACCACATTCTTGGGTGAGTTGCTGCTTCTATGAAACCTGACATAACAGACTACAAAATGGATGAAGTAACATGCAGCTAAACCTACTGCATTCTGCTTCACTGTGACCAAATCATTCAGATGAAGATACAATGGGTATGACTTAAGAGCAAAATAGTTAATACTCTTTTTTTAACGTATATTTTTATTGATTTTAATTAGAAAGAGAAAACATTCTATAAAGCCAAGTCAAATTTAACAAAAAAAGCAAGAGAAAGAGAGAGGAGCCAGCAACCAAAGCTAGAAAAGAGGGGTATCCTTAGCCCCTAAATGGAAGCTTATTCTAAAATGTTATGGATTAGATCCTGACATATTTAAAAAAAAGTTTTGAACAGATCCTCTAAGTGAGAATTTGATTTTTTCCAATTTCAAGTAGTATAGAACATCGGTTACTAACTGAATTAAGGATGGTGGCATGGGATTCTTCCTGTTGAGCAAGATACGTCTACATGCTACTAGTGTCAAAAAGGAAATTGCAGTTTATTTGTCCTTCTCCACTTTAAGGCCATCTGGGAATACACCAAACACAGAGACTAATAGGTTAGGAGTGATTGTGACACCAAGGCTATCTGATAGGCATGCAAAGATTTTTGTCCAATGTTGTTAATTTGGTGCACAGCCAGAACATGTGGCCCAGTGAGGCTGCAGCTAGATTGTAGCGTTCACAGGTTGAATCTTGCCCTGGAAACATTTTGGACGATTTTAAATGAGATAAATGTGTTCGATAAAAGATTTTAAGTTGAATGACTGAATGCTTTGCACATGTGGAGCTTAAGTGTATTATGTGCATGGCTGCCTTCCACTTCTTTTCTAAAATATTGAGTGACAGATCCTTTCCTCAATGTACTCTGGGATCTTTGAAAGGAAGAGACTTTAAAATAGTTTTTATAAATTGTAGAGATTCTATCTGAGTCTTCAAGACTGATCAATATTTTTTCTGGAACAGAACAAGGTGGAAGGTGAGGAAAATTGGGCAGGTTCTGTTTAGGAAAGATTCAAGCTTGAAAGTAGAGAAGGAACAATGTTGATGAGAAGTAGTATTTGAAGCATAATTGTTCGTAGGATGCAAAGACATTATCTAAATGTTTTAATCCCTGACATTTTCCAGACAAGTGAATAGTGTACATGTTTGACAGGGTGGAAAAAGGTGGATGTTATATAGAGGTGCAACAGATAAAAGTTTTTCTGTCTTAAAGTGTTTACTACATTGGTTCTTTATTCTGAGAGAATGAAGGGTAATTGGATTTTTAGTATAATTACAGTAGTTTATATTAACTGGGGAACAGAGCAGACAATATAAAGAAGTACTGCAAGATTTTATTTCTATTACAGACCAGGCTTGTGGAAATTCATCAATTTGTGTTGATGTCCAGGGGCCTCATGTATAAACAGTACTTACGCCCATTTACATGCTCACAGCACGATATATAAAAACTTGGCGTAAAGCCAAGCACATTTTCACACCAGCTCAGTACCTTGCACAAACAAGTTCTCGGCTCGGTTTTTCAAACTGGTGGCACCCAGCATCAAAACAGTGCTACTGTTTGTGGTATAGCGGGTCCGCAGGTTCATAAAATATGGCAAGATTTTTAAATCCATAAAGCCGTGTCAGTCTCTGTGGGTGTGATTGCACAACAGTGGGGTGTTAATTAGGTAGTTGGGGCGAGTCGCACCTGCACGTGCGTTTGTTCTCAATTGCTTAATTGGCTTTCTGCGGCATGTGATTAAGGCACTATGCCCACAGAGATGTGTATATATGCGGGCCGGCACAAGGGGAAAGAAGAAAAAAAAGTAAAGGAGAAATCAAGGATGGGGATCAATCAAGGAAAAAGAAAAAGTAAAGGAGAAATTAAACATGTGGGATCGATCGAGGAAAAGAAAAGGAAAAAGACCAAAAGAGAAAAGGAGGTTAAAGGAAGTGAAAGGCAGTCTTAGCTGGAGGATCTGGCCACCTGAAAGCAGGAAGCAGTGTGAGCTGGGGCCCCATGAAGGAGCGTTAGCTGTGGCACTCTAGGGGCTAGTTTGGGTGGAGTGTGACGAGCAAGGCAGGTACCTTCCCTAGGCTTCTGAGGTGCGACCACGTGAAGTGAGGAGAGCCGACCTCGGACGGTCCGGCCGTGATGCCTGGAGGCAGCCAAGACGGAGGTCGAGCGAAAGGAGCTCATAGCTGCTGGGTCTCCGCCGGCTACGGGAGCAATGGGTGAGCTGGGGAGTATGAGAGATGGAGGTGTGCTGAGATAGTGAGGAGAGAGACTGCATTTTAAATTCTTATTTTTAACAGATTTATTTATTGCTTTTTACCCCCACTTTTCACTGTTTTTATGGAACTGTGGAGCACTGCACTTTTTCTTGGGACATAACCGTTTTTGTTTCCTGATTTTATATAAAAGCACTCTTCACTTTTTGCACCATCCCTTGCTTCATTGTTGATGTCTTCATTGCCTAGCTCATTGGTGACATTACCGACAGTGTTGGGTTCAAGAGCTCCCAGAAGCTGGATGGAAGCATGGAGCGAAGCCCGCATCGTAACACTGTTCCTGTGTGGTTTCCCTTTCATTTTTAGATTCACATCCCTGACACAGCTTTATCAAATACACTGAAATTAACCGCATATTGTTTATTAGCTTAAGGCATCTGATTGTAATCAACCCGTAACCATATAATGGTGCATGGAATGGACAAACTATTCCAAATACCATCGCTGCTTTAGCGGTGTCACTCTCAGTGCACCACTAAGAGTATTTAACCCACTGTATCTATCTGAGTGTGGAATCACAGCTCTACAGCAGCTGATAGGAAAGAGGATTATCGGGATATAGCATCTAGCACACACTGCCTCAACCATGTGCACAGTCTATTTGAAATTCACCCATATGGTACGGCAAACACTTCAGAACCTTTCCTGTAGGAACCTCACAGTTCAGAAACAGTTTCAACCCAAGAGCTCTAAACGCACTCAATCATTTCATCAAGTGCTCCTGGTAGAACTGTTTGTACTTATAAGTACAATCACCTCACTGTAAACTTGCACTACAGTTATAATAGTGCACAACAATGAGCCACTTTATAAAGCGTATATTTACATATGATGACGACTGGCTTCTAAGTCGATTTAGATTTCCAAGTGCTATCATCTTGGAGATCTTGATATTTTTAAGATTAAATGCAGTAAAGTATGTTTATTACATTATACAGATAACTGTTTAACTTCATTTAAATAATGTATATTGTTAATGATTAAACATGTGAGGACACGGTGGTACAGCAGTAGTGATGAGCTGGCGCCCCGTTCAGGGATTGTTCCTGCCTCGCGCTGTATGCTTGCTGGGATTGGCGCGACCCTGGATGGATAGATGGATGGAATAATTAATCATGCACTACGAAGATATTTCACTGTTTCATAAAAGTTTTGAAGAATTGGCATTCTAAGCTTACACATGGCTTGGCATCTATGACAGAGCTGATTGTGTGGTGATTAGTTACTTGGAGAAAGAAAAGGAAGGACAGGAATTGGGGGTTAGTACGTTTGAGAGACACAATACTGCTGCAATAAATTATTTTATCGAAGGTTACACACAGCGCAGTAAGCATCTTATGGGAGGCGGGAACAATCTCTGGACAGGGCACCAGGTCGTCACTATCACTGCGCCACTGTGTCCCCATGTTTAATACATGTTTTAATTCTTATCATCATGAAAATATCATCAAGTATACATCTTAATATGTTAAATTGTTCAGAGAACTGTAATATCATTAATGTAATATATTCTGTTTCCTGTCGGCAGAACAGAAAGCCCGTTTAAGAAGAACGTATTGATTCACACACATAGAGTACATGGAAGAACACATAGAATATGAAGCATTTAATGGGCAACTTTAGTTACGATGGGATTTGAGAAACTAATAAACAATTTCAAGATGAAGTTTATATCGTTCTATTTTAATGACAAAATAAACTACATGATTAAACTGGAAATTTTGCAATTAAAGTTGACATTTGGACATTTGTTTCCACTATGTCCTTATTTTGTTTTTCATTTCTCTTTACCCTAATACACTTCCATATGACATTCAGACGGTGGGCTACGGCTCACCCTTTCACGGTGACTTTGATATCTGAGTTCTTCTTATTTATTTTGGGCACTTTGCGACTTTCTGAACTTGAACTTTTGAGTTTCTCCATCACTCTGTCACTTCTTCAATTTCCCTTTGTTGTTTATATCACTGCTTAAACCAACAAATAGTAAGTTTTTCCTTGCCTCTACTTGGTATTCACTGAAATTC
Source organism: Erpetoichthys calabaricus (assembly GCF_900747795.2). Taxonomy (NCBI): domain Eukaryota; kingdom Metazoa; phylum Chordata; class Cladistia; order Polypteriformes; family Polypteridae; genus Erpetoichthys; species Erpetoichthys calabaricus. The sequence goes on from NC_041395.2 coordinate 104,098,555, forward strand.
TTCTTTTTCCCCTGTGCTTTTGCCATTGTCTTTGCACTGAATGCAATACTGGGAGAAGTCAGGTTGGGGCAGCAGGCGCATGCATGAGTGTTACTTTTCATGCTGACCGGGATTTATGGAGTGGAAGAACATGGAAGTTGGTGTACACACAAAGTTATGCATCTGGATTTTTTTGTGCATACACACATTTCCGCTTTTGTTCGTACACCACGTTTTAGTGTTAATTCAATGCACAGCGTTATGCATGAGGCCCTAGGTCTTTATGGCCGCCCAGTAATAAAACTGAAAGTTTGGTATTGCCATGCTCCCTTCTGCTTTAAGTCATTGTAGAGTTGCCGTTTGGATGTGTGGATGTTTCGAGTCTAATTTCTTAAAAAAGTATCTGTTAATTTTTATGGGGATGCTTTGAAATAGAAAGAACAGGTTGGGAAGGATGGTCATCTTAACAATATTGATTCTCCCTGCTAACGTAAGGTGAAGGGTAGACCACCTAGTAATGTTTTTATTTAATTTATTCCATGCAGACAACAAAGTTTTGTTGAAAAAAAGCTTTATATCTACTTATAATATTACCCCTAAATATTTACACTAATCTGCTAAGATAAATGGGAAGGTGTCCAGTCCGACATTACATGCTAGAGAATTAACTGGAAAAAGCACACTGTTATTCAAATTGATTTTAAGTCCAGATATATTTTGAAAATCTGCTAATGCTTTTAGAACTGCTGGCACAGAATTTTGTGGGTCCAATATATACAGTACCATATCATCGGCATACATTGGTATTTCCTGTTCAAGTGTTTCTCTGAAAATTTCCTTTATCTCTGATGCATTTCGAAGGTATACAGCCAGCGTTTCAACGGCAATTGCAAAGACCAAATGTGATAAGAGGCATGTGGTTCTTGTCGAGAACCACATCCTATTTTGAAGTTATCTGAAATAATATTATTATGAACTGAGGGTCATGGATTTGCATAAAGTATTTTAGGCCAAACCCAAATTTGTGCAATATGGTGAATAGGTAGTCCCATTCAACCATATCAAATGCTTTTTCTGCATCTAAAGATAATAGGATTTCTGAGGTGTTAGATGTAATGGGTGAATGTATTATATGAAACAAACATCAAAAGTTAGAAGGTAAGTGTCTGCCTTTAATAAATCCTGTTTCCTTGTGATATTACAGAAGGAAGTACTTTATCATTCCTTCTGGCTAGAGCTTTGGAAAGTATCTTAACATTGTTAATCAGAAGAGAGATTGGTCCGTATGATGCACATTTTAGTAGGTCCTTGTTCTTCTTAGGAAAGATGTTAATTAGTGTTTGGCAAGAAGTCTGAGGTAGAATTTTTTTTCTTTGGCTTCTATAAACTTTGCTAATAATAGTGGGGCTAACTTATTTGAGAATTTTTATAAAATTCCATTTGGTAGCCATCAGGGCCAGCTGCTTTGAAGTGAGTTCATAGCATTTAGTAATTTTGAAAGTGTCAGAGGTTTATCCATTTCTGCAGCACTAATAGTATCTAGCTGTAGTATCTCTAATGAATCAAGAAACTAATTAGATTGTGTGTTATCTTCTTTAAACTGAGTAGACTGAGTAAACTTATAGTACTGTCTAAATGTCTCAGTTATATTTTTATTAGATGTTATCGCCATTGTATCTGAGTATCTATCCAGGTCTGGATTTAAAACACAATTAAGTTCTCCAGCCTTTATAATTTTGTGAATGTTCACATTAGGGATAGGTGCAAATACATTTTGGAAGAAAGCTCTGTCATCCACCTTAGGTTATAGATATTAATCAAAATAATTTTAGTATTAAATAAATTGCCCATCACCATGATATATCGCCCTTCAGAATCAGATATTGAATCTAACACTACAAATGGGTTAGTTCTGGGTATTAAGATTCCCACACCCGTGGTTTTCTTTGTACAACTAGGGTAAAAATTTTGTCCAGACCACTCTCATTGCAACCGAAACTGGTCCTTGCATAATAAGTGAGTCTCCTGTAAAAATACTATCTTGGCATTTAGACTTGTTAAGTGCGAGAGTACTTTCTTTCTCTTTAATTCATGATTGAGATCATTGACATTCCAGCTCACAAAGTTTATTATTTGGTCATAGAAATATTTTTGAACTTTTGTTGACATTTTGTTGTCTTAGGTTATGATAGTGCATTGTACATACGATAGCATTAACATAGATTTCATATTATTACCAAGTGATACAGCTATAAAACATATTATTATGTTGTCACTATTGTCATATGTTAATCACTATACTGTATATATTGCAGTATAAGGGATAAAATAGAAATAGCATTGCTGTCTTTCTCATCCACCCCCCCAAAGCATGTTAATATTCTAAAATGACCAAGACTGAGCCCGGAACTCAGTTCAACTGAAAAACTTGGTTAGAGATGAACGTTTTTATTCACCAATAGTCCACATCCATTTTCACTAATTTTATGAAAAAAATGCACAAATATTTAACCGTCTGGTGTGTAACAAGATACCAATAACTATTGACTCAAAGGTAAATATTTGTGGAATTACTTTCTTGCTTGTTTTTGTATTTAATTTAACTGCATAATATAATATCCTGTGATGGACTGACATTCTATTCATAATTGGCACCTGCCTTCCTAATAATGCTGGGCCAGACTCCAGTTTCTAGTCCCTAACAGAAAAATTATGTTGAGAAAATAGATTATATAACATTATAACAATTGTGACAAGAATAGGCCATTCAGCCCAACAAGCTCATCCATTCTATTCATCTAGATTGTCTAACCATCAAGACAAGATGTGATATTCCCTAAATTCCTATTCTCCATTTGGTACTTGGTAATTGATTCCATGTGTCTACGGTTCTTTGTGTGAAAAAACTTTCTATTATTTGTGCAAAATCTTTCCCTAACAACTTTCCAATCATGTCCCTACACTCTTGTTGAAGAATTTATTTGAAACTAACAGCTGGGATCTACTGTAACAACTCTCTTCATGATTTTAAACAAATCAGTTACGTTTATGTCCCCTCTTAATCACTGTTTGATTATGTTGAAAAGGGTCAACTCCTTCAATCTTTCCTCATCACTCATACCTTTAAATTCCAGAATCAACCTATCCACTGTTCTGTGGACTTTGTCTAGCATTGCTACGTCTTTTGTGACACGGAGACCAAAACTACAACTCCAGGTGAGACCTCATTAGTACATTATATAACTTAAGCATAAACTCTTTTGAATTGCACTCCATACATCATGATTTATAACCTGATATCCTATTAGTTTTCTTGATTGCTTCCGTACACTGGATGTAGATAGTGATGAGTCCACCATGACTTCGAGATCATACTTATATAATGTATTCACAAGGTTTAGGCCTTCCATTGTATATTCAGATGCAACCTTTTTACTTCCTGTATACTCTATAATACCTTACATTTACTTAGCTTAAATTTCATCTGCCACAAATCTGCAACCAACTATGAAGGCCATTAAATCGGTTTATATGGTTGTCCACAAACAGAATTAAATCTGCTTCACAGATGTACTGTCCTGAGATTGAATCCAGCACCAGACAATTGTCCTTAAAGAGTCTGCATGCTCTCCTAGAGTCTGGGTTGATTCTTCTCCCACATGCCCATAGAAGTTCTGTTTAGGTTTCTGGACAATTCTAATTTGGCCTGAGTAAGGTTAAGTTATTGAGTGGGTCCTATGATGGTCTACCATCTTGTCCAGCACTGTTTCCTACTTTGCAACAAGTGCTGCCAGAATAGGCTATAACTTCTTGTGGCCTTGAAATAGAGTTACTGACTTTTGTTCTAAAAATGCTGATGATCAAATATTCAAACAATTATCTGTCCATCAATACCTTCATTATGAAAACCATTCAATCCAATTCAGGGTCATGGGGTACCAGAGCCAATCCTAGCCCCGAACAGAACATCAATCCAAAATAAATAAATAAAAATACAAAAACTATGGAAAAAGTTAATTTTTTTTTTAATGCAGACTGTATTATAATAATAGTAGTTTTTTCAGAAAAAAACAGTTTTTTAAAAGCTTTAACATTGTTATCCATGAAAAAATACAGTTCCTGCCATTCTATAAAAATTCTGTCCAGCCATCACACAGCCTGCAATGATTATGTTTTAATTATCTCTGATTCATGTGCTGCCTCATCCACTGATGTGTGGGGGATGAGTTATGGGCAATGCAAATATTTTGGTTAGAGGGCAATTAAAGAGGAAAATAACCTATTTAACTGGTGGCCGACAAACACATGAACAAGAGCGGGCCAAAGAAAAGACCCGGAGAAACAGTGAATGGAAACCATTTTTATAAATGGTCGACAGCTTGGAGACGACTTGCATTAATGAAGACGTACATACCAAGTAGACTCCATCTGTTTCTATTAACGCTCTAAAATTCATCCAGAAAACAGCTAAAAAAAATCTTTATTTCTCTTAGCAGAAGCAACTGCAGTGGCAATGAGTAAGGCATGTTATCTATGTTTTGGGTCTAGCTATCCAAATGAAAGCCATAAATTCAAAATAATTGTCACTGATATTATCCGTTATACCATTTATTGTCTGTGAATTTACTGAACCCCAACAGCTTTAATTATGAGACATCACTCTAAATGATTAGGACTTGGGCAGTCAGGTTTGAAGCAGGGCCTCCCCACTCCAGGTGTATCAATCATGCATGTTCTCCTAGGTCTTACGGGCTGTCAGAATATAAAAGTTAGAGTTCAAGTAGTCAGATATACTGTATGTATGGCTGAATGAAAGAAGGGTTTCTTAAGTTTTCAAAACAGGTGCTAGTTAGTGACATAGCTACAAGCTTCCTTCAAACACACAGCACTGGTTAACAAGTTTCTTTATTCCTGTTCATTGCTCAGAATAAATGTTACTGGTGAGAACTTCCATCAACATGGTTCTGGAAAGACTGGACATGTGGACATGTACTAGTAGTGAGCAGGTCAGTTAATAGAGGTGTAAAATTAGGTTAATTTGTAATTTATTGTGGAATATACAGAAACCAACGACTAGGATTAAGTAGACTTTTAACTTTGCTTTTTCCCAAAGATGTCGGAGCCCCCTAAGGTTCATTTGCTCAAAGAATACTGTCAAATGGAGTTTTTGGATTACTTTTATTCAATGCCAGTTGTGCATATCTTACATAAATTTCGTATATATTAAATACATTTTACTAAATTTGTGTTTCCTTAGTCCCAGTTTGAGGGAGACATTAAAATATAAAAATTAGAAATTTACTAATTAAATATCACATAGTTTTGTATTTTTTTAATGTTATTCTAATGTTTGTATTTAAAGAATGCTATTGAAGAAGAGTGTTATGTATCAGCAAATTGACTAAATTAATTTAAACTCTTTTTTGTGTTGTTTTTGGTCAATTAACCCTTACACCGCTGGAACCGGCTATAGTCGGTTCCCAATGTAATTTGCCAGCATGCTGGAGCCGAGTACATTCATCGACATTCATTCATTGAACACAGCAACCGGCTATAGTCACTTCCCAGTGCAATTTGCCAGCACGCTGGAGCTGATCAGTCAGTGCTGTATTTTCGTTGAGCAGCAAGCTCATGACCACTCCCGGACCCAGCAAAACTGCAGCATCACTGTCCCTGGGATTCAGCCACTGCACTAGACTAGCCTGTAAGCATCAGCGTTTACCTCTGTGTGCTTGTGTGCAGCCAGTTCAGGCGGAGTTAGGTCGGTGATTTACTGAATTTCATCAATGGTGTCAATTGTACCTTATACATATTGTTCCAGTAGTTTTTTTAATAGTTTTTACAGTTCATTGACAGTGTATAAAATGATCAGTGTTGCAGTAATAGTGATGCTCTTTGCATGAAAAAAAAATGCGTTCCATTAAAATTTCTCTTTTTCTTTGTGAATTGTGACGCTTTCTTAAAAAGTGCAGCAAAAAAAAAGTATTTGGCGTTCAGGGATGCATTAACCCCCAAGTATATGACAGTTTAAGGATTAAATTATTTTTTCTGATATGTAGCTTTAGTATAAAAATAATTGCATGATAGTGGAGTAGTTACTAATTCTGCTTCATAAAGCCTGACTTTCAGAAGGGTCTTTGTTTGTCCTCCCTTTATCTCACAGATACATCCTTGTTAGGACAGGTTGATTGGCAAGTTCTGAGATTAATGCATGTGTGTGTGTGTATTATACAACAGCCTGTGTGTCATCCCTAACTGCAGTATTTTTGTTTTGTTAAATATTTTTGTTGTTTTTTTAAATTTGATTAGATAAATATTGTTAATGATTATGTTTTATCCTTATGTTTATATAGTGTTTTTAGGAATATTTTGTTTAAAGTATTGTGTTGATATTTAAAATATTATTTTATTAGTTTACATTATTTCTGTCACGTGCTTTGTACATTCAAAGTGGAACCTCAGGGGGGCAACCCCCTCCAAAACTTGGCTGTTGAGTAACTCACCTCCAACCTTTATACTGGGCTGAGAGGCCTAAGTCCTTTGTTCCAGCATTCATTAAAACTTCTGGATTTCAGTTTGTAACTGTTTTTTCTGATTTCCAAATGTGAAATAAATATCAGTAATCAATCACACTACTCGCGTGTGAAAACCCCAAACAAACAAAAATACCTATGTAAAAGTGGCTAATATTACATGTTTATGGGTTTTGGCTTTGTTTAAATGACTAAATTCTGAATCACAGACTCATTTTGTTCATCTTGAGTTTTGCCTTTTTAAGCATGTACTTATTTTGCCTTTCTTCTTCTTGTCGTTTTGTTTTTTTGTTTTTTTAAAAAGAACACTGTTTGTGTTATTATGGGCCAGGTAATTTTTATAGTTCCCTGTCCTTCTTGAGTTTTACCAGCTTGGTCCTTTGGTGTTGTGCAGGGCAGAAAGCCTCCTTCTTCAGTTTTGGGCAGGGTTTATTTTGTTTCTAGACCTCATAAAAGGCAGTTTTCGAGGCAGGTTTTTAAGGTTTGTGAGGCTATCAGATCCTATCAATGTGTGTTTGTGTAATTTGTGATAAACTGATGCTCTGTCTAGTGTTAATTGAGTACAAGGTAATAATAACGTACAATATATAATAATAATATATACCAATCATCCACAACTTTAAAACCAATTGCCTAATACTTTGGAGTTGTTATTCTAGCTCATCCCACAGATGCACAATCATTGTCATGTTCCTCAAACCATACCTGAACAATTTGTGCAGTGTGGCAAAAGAGGCCACTTCCATCAGGGAATACTGTTACCATGAAGAGGTGTACGTGGTCTGCAACAATGTTTATGTAGGTGGCATGTGTCAAAGCAACATTCATGTGAATGCCAGGACCCAAAGTTCCCCAGAAGAACATTTCCCAGAACATCACACAGCATCTGCCTGCTTGTCTTCTAACATGCATCACAGGAAAATGAATTGAAGGAATTATTAAGGATAAGATTGAGCAATACTTGGCAAGGACATGAGTTATTCTGAACAGTCAGCATGGGTTCAGAAGAGGGATATCGTGTTTTACTAACATGCTGGAATTCTATGAGGAGGCAACAAAAGGATACGATCAAAGTGGAGCATATGATATTATTTTTCTTGACTTTCAGAAAGCATTTGATAAGGTGCCACATGAGAGATTGGGCATCAAACTAAAAGAAGTGGAAGTTCAGGGTGAAGTTTTTAGATGGGTGCAGAATTGGCTCAGACGTAGGAATATAACTAACAAGCTAGTTAAGTTTGCAGATGATACCAAGATAGGTGGATTAGCAGATAATTTGGAATACGTTATATCATTACAGAAGGACTTGGATAGCATACAGGCTTGGGCAGATTTGTGGCAGATGAAATTTAATGTCAGTAAATGTAAAGTATTACACATAGGAAGTAAAAATGTTAGGTTTAAATACACAATGGGCAGTCAGAAAATTGAGAGTACACCTTATCAGAAGGATTTAGGAGTCATAGTGGACTCTAAGCTATTGACTTCCCGACAGTGTTCAGAAGCCATTATGAAGGCTAACAGAATGTTAGGTTATATAGCACGATGTGTGGAGTACAAGTCCAAGGAGGTTATGCTAAAGCTTTATAATGCACTGGTGGGGCCTCATCTTGAGTACTGTGTGCAGTTTTGGTCTCCAGGCTACAAAAAGGACATAGTAGCACTAGAAAAGGTGCAAAGAACAACTAGGCTGATTCAATGGTTACAGGGGTTGAGTTATGAGGAAAGATTAAAAGAGCTGAGCCTATACAGTTTAAGCAAAAGAAGATTAAAGAGGTGATATAATTGAAGTGTTTAAAATTATGAAGGGAATTAGTACAGTGGATCTAGACTGTTATTTTAAAATGAGTTCATCAAGAACAAGTGGACACAATTAGAAACTTGTTAAGGGTAAATTTTGCACATACATTAGGAAGTTTTTCTTTACACAAAGAATGATAAACACTTGGAATAAGCTACCAAGTAGTGTGGTAGAAAGTAAGACTTTAGGGACTTTCAAAACACGACTTGATGTTTTTTTGGAAGAAATAAGTGGATAGGACTGGCGAGCTTTGATGGGCTGAATGGCTTGTTCTCGTCTAGTGTGTTCTAATGTTCTAATGTCTTGTTCCCAAAGTGAATCCCTCTGCTATCTCTCCCCCAGGTAAATGATGCTCATGCACCTGGCCAACCACATGATCTAAAAAAAACCTGATTCATCAGACAAGGTCACCTTCTTCCATTGTTCCATAGTCCAGTTCTGCTCACATGCCCATTGTAGATGCTTTCGCACAGTGGACAGGGGAAAGCATGGGCTCTATGACTGGTCTGCAGCTACACAGACCCATATGCAGCAAGTTGTGTTCAGACACCTTCATTGCATGGCCAGCTTTAAGTTTTTAAGCAATCTGTGCTACAGTACAGTAGCTCCTCTGTGTGATCAGACCTGATGGCTAGCCTTCACTCCCCACGTGTAACAATGAGCCTTTCAGCCCATGATCAGCTGCACCGCTTCACCGGTTGTCCTTCCTGGAATGACTTTTGGTAGGTACTAACCATTGCATACCAGGAACACCCCACAGGACCTGCCTGCCGTTTTGGAGATGCTCTGACAGAGTTGTATAGCTTTCACAATTTGGCTGTTGTCAATGTTGCCCAGATTCTTATACATCCCAATTTTTCCTGGTTTCAATACATTATCTTGAAGATCTGACTGTTCACTTGCTGCCTAATATCTCAACCCATTGATACATGCCATAATAATGATATAATCAATGTTAGTCACTTCACCTGTCATTTTCTTTAATGTTGTGGCTGTATATTTTATATTTAAAAATAATGAAAAAAGCATTGTTGTTAGTGTTTCTGCCTCTAAAAGATCAATATTCAGCCACAGCATAGTGTTTGTTAAAGTGCTCCAAAAGGTGTATGTTAGTTTGATGTTTTGTTCCTGTGGCCTTTTCAGTGTTGCTTCCTATCTTGCACCCAGTTTGGTTGTTTTAAGTACTGATCACTCACAAATCACATCAATAAAATAGGTTCAGAAAATGGATGGACACATAATAAAATTAGGAAGTAATTGGATACTTCAACAAGAACTATGCGTAGCATAGCAGCGCTAAAGGTAGTGGAGCAAACAGATTTGTTTTTGCAAAATAATAATAATAATAATGTAGACAGAATTCCACATTTTCAAACATTTGAAGAGATCAAAGCCTAGATTAACCGCCTCCCCTGTAGGTTGCATGGATTAGCCAGCCGGACGAATACACACTGACGCCAACAATTGAAAGAAATCTTTCTTTGCATTTAGCTAAAACAAAATGCCTTGCATTACTTTTTATGACCATACATAAAATTTGAAAGGAAGCAATAACAGCAAAGGAGGAACAGAAGGCAATTTGGTGTTCTTTTAAATTTGTGGTGAGGAGTTTTTTTTTTTTTTTTCCAATGGGGTCCCCCATCTTCACTTTGAAGATCATAATTGTACAAGGCATTCTGACAAAACTTATGTATGGTCAAGAAAGTTTCACAAATTTACCAGATGCTTCAAAAAATAAAATAAAAATACATATTGAAACATAATTAAAGAATAATTTGTAGAATTAAAACTATTTAGGTTTTAAGGATGAAGGTGTAAATCTCAGATCTCAAAAGACTGCAGTAACTGCTGATTTTTGCGCCAGGCACAAGTCCAGCAACACACAAGGGTTTTATTTTGATGCAGGAAACATTTCCCCAGTTTCCCATCAATGCCCAGCCTAGTACAGTACATCAAGCACCAATAATAAAAACCAGCACTTTCTTTTCTTCTTTCTTTCTCTCCCTCTGTCTCTCTTCCACCTGTCCACCTCCACTCCACTCCTCCAGGCAAACTTTGTCCTCTTCCTCCCAACTCTTCTCCTCAAATGAAGGCAAGCAGATACTTTTATGCTGCACCTGGGAGTACTCCAGGTGGCTTGTTAGTGAGGTCTAGAAGCACTCCCAGATGTGGTGGAAGCCCAACAAAGTAGGGCTCTGCAGCTCCCCCTGGGGGCTCCTATAGTACCCAACAGGGCTGTGCCAAACTCCAACCCTCATGGAGCCCTGTGTGAATCCAAAGCACTGCTGCAACCCAGTGGGGCTGCCATCTAGCACTCTTGGGGTGGCAGTGCCCTGTGCACATCTGCTCCTTTACAAAGGGCCCTCAGCTGTCCATCATAGCAGTTACTTCTGGTAACCGAACATATGTCGCTTGCCTTCATTTCAAATGACTTGCTTTTTACGATTCAGAAATCTTGATGTTTCATTTTTCCTTAACTTTGGGGGTCTTTAATTCAGTTCCTGTAAGACCACCATTTCACTCCCACCATTTTTAATCAGATTGCTTGTATTGAAACTCATTATCTTGATAGTGCTCTCAGTCTGACATTTTGCTGATTTTCTTTTTTTTCCCTGAGAGCACCAAATTGTTTTGTGGATCAAAGCAGATCAATTCTTTTGTCAGACCATTCAGACAGATATTTTATAATGGACATATATGTGCAAATGAGATCAAATCAATAAAAAATGAAGACAAAGAAGTTTGGTCCATTAGAGACCGTAATTGGTTATTAATTAAAGAAGCAGATGGACCAAACATCTGCAGCCCTCCAGGATCTAAGTTTCACTCCCCAGGTTTAGATTGCATCTAACAGGCGTCTTGAAACTGAGCAAGTCATGCACCTGGCATGAAACTGAAGCGGCCCTTTGGTTTACTTTTTTATTGGACTCCTACCATTAAAAATGAGCTGATTGCAAAGCCCTTTTCACAAAAGAACACCCATCTGAAAGAGTAGGATTAAAAGTCTGGCTGAGCCAGTTGCAATGTTGTAACAATTTCTTGCCGGTAGAGTTTTGTTTACTCAACCACAGTGAGCATCATTTTCAGCTCAGAAATATATTCATGAGATGTTGTTTCCCACAACTGTCTGTCCATCTAAAATATTTAAATAAACAAATTTCTACTTTCCTCCTAGACAGGAGCTTGCTATGTTTATTATTCTTTACAGACAGTGTGTTTTAGGTTTATGGCAGTGTGCTGCATCCATTTCATAACACCTTCCTCATTTTTGTAACTTATTTCCAGGAATGGCAGAGTGCACAGGTGACACTCCCTATTACACAAAACTAAGTCAGCGCTTGGTCTGTATTCAAATTAATCTGCCACTAAACAAACCATAGTGTGCATTGCTGTGCTCAGCAGCAGGCAAATGTGTTGCTTCATTTGATTGTACTTGTTGGAAGATGTGCACCATATTATCAGTGGGGCTGTTTACTTCCAATCTTTTACTATTACCTGTTTGTTACTAGTCACAGACCTCAGGGTGGTTTTATCTTAGCTGTGATTTGGTAGTTGCAGTCTTACTTTGGGCTTATTTAAAATTTGTCTTACAAGGAATAAGAATAAACTTATTGATTTTCACAGCTGTTTTTATTTCTAAAATAAATATTTCATTTTGGATAATGGAGCTGGAGGTTTATATCCTGTTTAGTAATGTCAGAAGGTGCAGAGGTAAGCAGAGTGGTCAGAAGGTTCTAAATCTGCTCAGAGTTATAAGTGTATTTACACTGTCTAACATTACTGGAAGAAAATTTGAAACAAAAATTTGCAAAATAGAGAATAATAAATTTCATAATGCAGAATATTGTGGGAAGTTCCAAAGTAACATCAGGTGGAAATGCTCTGACTAGCAAAACCTCAGAGTTGCATTGCTTGGACATCCCTTGTACCTTAATATGACTACAAAAAGAAGTCGGATATGTGGACGTAAAGGGATTAGCCCACCATAATAATCTACTGTGGCAGTCACATAATAAGTAAGACATAACTAACAATAATTTTATCCTGACCGAGTCCCAGGATTAGATCAATCTATCCTCATGGTGATAACACAAATAATACTACAGGTTTTATTTTTATTGGGTTTTTTTTTCTATCACCAAAAAAAGGCCAACATATCCAAGACATGTGTGAAAATGTTAGTACAACCCAAGATTCATCAGCGTATAGTGATGAAAATTTGAAGAAATCTTTTTTTTTTTATCATTTAGCAATGCCTTACATCATATTAGAGGAATTACAGCTTACAATACATCTTCAGATCATCAATATTTGAAACCAATCATTTATGTTAGGGGGTTTTCTTCCACTAGAGGCACTAGGGCACCACCTCACAAATTATTAGCAGCATCAAATACAAATCATAATCTTATTTGACACTGACTACTTATTTTGTGTCATATTTTTACATTTTCATTGTTTTAGTGTATGTTTAATGATGTGTATTTCATAAATTAGGTCGTTTTTTCAAAAAAGAAAAAGGCAAATATCTCGATTGCTGCTTTAGCTAGATGCCATACTACATTATTATTAGTCTATGCTACTGAGCATCTAGTCATAGAACCCTGTGGAGACATTTCCTGCATCTCATGATTCGACTTAATACACAGCAGAAGGGAGAAAACATCAGGACAGAATTGCGAAGAGAATGTCCTTGTTCAACTAAGTGTGTATAGCTACACAAAACAGATGTGATATAAAAGTGTTGGCCATAATGGCTACAAAGGATCCCAAAATGTATCTATATAGTTACATGTTAAGCAATTGCTACCAGACAAAGCAGATTTAATCATTAAATGGAAATCAAGTGATCATGAAAAAGTTTATATGAGGATGTTCTGTCATGCATGTCATGATAAAAAATGTGGTTATGTGAGAATGCTTAATGAAATACTGTCTTCTTAACCACACATCAAAATCCAAAAAGCCCCTGAACTGAGAATAGGGAAAAATATTAAACATATCAATATATATGTTTTTAAAATATTAAAAAGCAAGCCAATAGGCAGCTTTTTAAAGATACTTAAAAATAATAAAAACATATAGGGAGATAGTATAGCAACAGGGGACTTTAATTACTCAAATATTAACAGGGTTACTCTTAGAATTAGTACTCGAGTATTATGACATAATCATTGACTGTTTTTAATACGGACTACTAAAGGGCCAATGAGAGGAGGGACCTGCCCAGATTTGGCATTTTGTAACGACAAGGATAGAATTCAGGGGGTAAATGTGATTGAATCAGAAAAAGTTTATCCTAAAACTTACAAGCAGTGGGAAATTAAAGAAAAGTATGGAATGGATAAATATTGAACTAAAAATTAAGCTGCAAAAAACAAAAGCCTGTATAAGGTGAACAGGACAAAAATATTTGGGCTCTCATTGTAGAGCTTATGAGGATATGAGCAGTGGTTAAAAAGGATAGTAGGAAAGTTAAATGGCAGTTAGAGAGAAAATATTGCATGTAAGGCAAAAGATGACCCTAGCAGATTTGTTCAGTATTTTATCAGTTAAAGAACAGTCAATGTGAAGTTAATTAAAAACAATAAAGGTAAAGACAGTGAAGTAGAAAATGCTCTAAACGTGTATTTTTCTGAAGTTTACATCTGTCAAGGAATAAATAACATCCCAACAGTAACTAGGACTTTGAAGAAGGTACTTAGTGATTTGTTAATTGTTGAGGGACTGCTTTTTTGATTAAATAGGATGAAAACTAATAAATCACTCAGACCAGATAACATTTATACTGGAGTGCTTAAGTTAATTTGTGCATATTTCAACCGTTAACTTTTTTTGAAAATCACTGCACACTGGGGAAATTTTAACAAATGTTCCCCCATTATATTAAATGGATGATCAGGCTGATCCAGGCCTGTCAAGAAAAGGTGGGTTAGTGGACAGTCGACATGGGTTTAAACAGGAACATCGCATTTCATTACTATGCAGGGAATTCTATGCGGAAGCAACAAACACATTTAAGCAGAGAAGTACATTTGATATTATTATTAAACGCCTTGAGCATGGGAAAGGCACTATATAAATAAAATGTATTATTATTATTATTTATCTTGATTTTTAGAAAACTTTTAGGACCCCTTCACATCTAAGCATTTTCCAGTGATGGACCAGAATGCTGCTAAACTGCTTGAAAGTTTTTTCTCATTATTTTCAATGATACTATTCACACCTAAACACTTCAACAGTGAGTGATTTAGATAACTCCAGCAAGGAGCAGTTTTCCAGTGTTTTCAGGCATTTTTCGGCCCTTTAAATGTTGTTTTGAAAGCATTTTTCAGGCTTTTTGGGATGTTTTCAGGTGTTTTCCATCATTTTCCAGTGTTTTCAAAGAAGCATTTTGCAGGGAAAATATGATTGACATCTTTTCCATTTTGTAGGTTGTGAGGTGTTGTCGTACTGTGAATATCTTCTGCGACCATAGTGCTTTTAATCCTCACAACCACAGGAAAGCAGGTGTCAAGAGCATTGTGAGTACACACCTTGGATTCATTCTGTTCTGCAGCAAAAGGAGTCGAGTGGGCAATTCTGGAATCTCTACGAAGAAGACAGCATCCTGAATAATTCCAGGATTACACACAGTTGTCAATAATCACGTAAGTAATGATATGTGTAAAAAAGTCATTGTGTTATTGTACAAAAAAAAATTTCCTGCTGTTGTTGGTACCACATCATATAAGCGTGTGAACTGGTTGTCTAATAATAGCTGGTAAGAAAAGGTTTATCATACATAGTGGTAATCAACTCAAAAGAACTGAACATGCAATGTATTCGTATACGTTTAATACTGCGTGTGCTGAGGGGTAAATTTAATCCACACAGTTTCAGGTCACTGGGAGCACTGGGTGTAATGCAAGAAGCACACATGGTGGATAGTGCACAGATCATTTTCAGGGCTCAGTTGCACAGTCCAGTAGAAAAGAATGTGCTGTGTGCAATCCATTAACAGAAATGTATTACTAAAGCATCTGTTTAATTTTAAGTTAGTTATTTGACAGACATTTTGAAACAGTGTGATCTGGTGTTGCAGTGAGTAGTGTTCACCCGGGGTCTTGGATTGGCAATGGAGAAACTTCTCAAAGGAATTAACATATTTTTTTAGTCGAGGAGTATCACTGATTCATTTTAAGTATTCTGTGTTAAAACAAATAATAACACTCAGTTCAACATGCTCAATAATATTCATCAATCCAGAAATGCATGGGCACATGCAAATCCCATACAGTTGGTGCTGTGAGGCAATAGTAAGAGCTCTGCACTTCAACTATGCCTACATGTTAAAACGACTGTACTAAACTTTGACCTGATTAAAACTAAATATATACCTATAACTTTCGCTGAATTTGTATCATTTGATTGCAAGTTACCTACCTTAATTTGTCCCTCAATAGTTCTACTAGAACAGCGATTCTCAACCTTTAAGTATTTGCGACCTGAGTTTTCATAACAGTTTTAATCATGCCCCTCTAACGTTTTTTTGAAAGGAGCCCACTAATATCAATTTGTTCTTTTTTAATTAATGATATATCATAGATGCATATATTTTATTATACCTACTTAACTTTTATCAACATTTATAGTACTAGGGTGTTGTACCGTGTTAGCCATTATGAATGTAGAGAAAAGCCAAGCAAAATGACACCTTTTATTGGCTAACTAGAAAGATTACAATATGCAAGCTTTCGAGGCAACTCAGGCCCCTTCTTCAGGCAAGATGTAATCATGATTACATCTTGCCTGAAGAAGGGGCCTGAGTTGCCTCGAAAGCTTGCATATTGTAATCTTTCTAGTTAGCCAATAAAAGGTGTCATTTTGCTTGGCTTTTCTCTACATCAACATTTATCTAACTCTATATTTATTTTTCTAGTATCAGAATGTAGTTTAAGTTAATTTGTTTTGGTTTCAATAGATGTATTTTCATATTTTCGATTCTTGTTTTCTCTTTTTTTTCAGCGATCTTCGCGCCCCCCCTTTTTGTTAGCTTCGTGCCCCCCCTAGGGGGGGGCCCACCCCACAGTTTGAGAACCACTGTACTAGAAGACCAATGCATGCCCTTCCACAGTGACAACGGCTTTTTTTTCTGTTGAGCTGCTTCATCCAGGAGGAGACGTTGACTTCCTGTAAAAACACTTTCAAAACGCTCTTTTATTTTCTTTTACCAGCAGTTTATGAGCGTTACTATTGATTTCAATGCAACAAGTGTTTGGCTAAAAATGCTCAAAAACTGCTGCATGCAGGAATTCTCCAAATCGCTTGGTTAGGTTGGAATGGAATCACTGAAAATAATGGAGAATAACTTTTCACGCAGAATAGGAGCATTCTGGTCTAGAGCTAAAACGCTTGAAAGATGCTTATGTGTGAATGGGCCCTTGTGGTTATATAGTACATTATGTACAATATAAGTCAAGAGAAGGTTTGCTTAAGCCACAGAAATTCCAGAGGAGAGCAACTTGGCTGATTTCAGATCTAAGAGGTATCAGCTAGATGGGAAGATTGAAGACTTTCAGGTCACACAAAGTACCCTATTTATCTATGAAAATAAATAGTTTGGTGTTACTTTAATTTAGCAGTTTATAACTGACCCCAACCTGCAGGCTACTTTTTCTGAAAAACTGTACCTCCTCAAATACAACTTTGATGACCACAACTAGAGGTATAGATATTTCACCACATTAAAAAAGATCAAAACCTTCTTAAGAAATACTAAGATTTAGGACCAACTGAAGATAGTTGCCATGCTGTCCATAGAAAACAAGCTAACGATGGAGATACCCAACTTCAACACTTGAGTCAGTGAGAGATTTGCAGTCCTCAAAGGACAACAGACTGAATTCATGTATAAATAAGTATAAGGGTCAAGATTTGGTGTGTATCCCTAAAGGAGATTTATAAATAGAAGTACAAGGATTGTTGTACAACAGCAATTTATAAGGCCTACTCTTGTAGGATTACCAATCAGGGCAGGCCTGGCACTAATAGATATAATGGACCTCACTATAGCATTTTGGTATTTTTGCAGTGAAATGACACATCAGCTTTGACAGCTTTGATGATGTTGTTGATATTTCCATTATCATATTTATTACAAACTAGGTTACTTGTTGTTGAAAGGCCTTAAATTTAAAGCTTGAGAAAGTAAAGGAAAATCATAGCTATACACTGTATTACGAGGATGATTGACCACCGTCAGATATGGCCAGCCATTCATCCCGGCCAATACCCCCAGGCCACCAAATGGAGCCCTCCTTGCAGCATGGAGGTG
The DNA here is from genome assembly GCF_900747795.2 of Erpetoichthys calabaricus. NCBI lineage: Eukaryota > Metazoa > Chordata > Cladistia > Polypteriformes > Polypteridae > Erpetoichthys > Erpetoichthys calabaricus. The sequence goes on from NC_041395.2 coordinate 104,116,187, forward strand.
CCCTGAATGCCAGCAGGGAATCATGGACAGTGGAGTTATAATGCACAGCCCTGCTGGATACCATGGGGGCCGCCAGGAGTCGCTGCAGGGAGGCCCAGGGATTTATATTTTCCGTATAGCCCGGAAGTATTTCCAAGTCACGGGAACGGAAGAAATGATATACTTCCGGGCTGAAGAAAAAGAGAAGTTTTTACCTGACCTGGAAGTGCTGGATAATCACATGGACTGAGGGCTCAGAAGCACTTCTGGGTCGAGGACTATAAAGGACTGGGGGAAATCCCAGACATACGAGCTGAGCTGGGTGGCAGGGTGGCAAGGCGTCTGGGGGAGTGGAGGATTGATTGATTGATTGATTGATTATTGTAGAATTGTTATTGTTTATTATTGAGTATTGTGGAGTGGAGGGTGCTTTGTGCACATTTAGACTTTAATAATAAAGTCATTTTGGACTTTTACCTGGTGTCTGACGTGTGGTCCAAGGGTTCAAGGGAGCAAGAGCGCCCTTATCTGTCACACCACATTGCTTGCCTATGGTGGTAAAGCAATGCCTCATCACTGAATTATGTAGAACTCTCTGAAGGCCCTGGCATAGCATTTCAAAGGGATTGAGGTCCGTGCTATGACGAAGGCCTTTCTATAAGTTTAGTTCTTTTAATAATTAGCCATGCAATTGTACATTTGCTTAAGTAATTAATATCACCGCCCATCTGCCAATTCAGGTTTGACCAAGCTTTACATGTTGGACTCATAGCTCAATATTTTTCTTCTAGGGTACTCTGGTGAAAGGTGAAATTCAGGGTGGAGTCAATGATGGTCAGAACGTTAAATCTTAATCACTCCACCAGTATACATGATAGCTGTTGATTGTCCATTGTCTCCCGCTTATCCGAGGTCGGGTCGCGGGGGCAGCAGCTTGAGCAGAGATGCCCAGACTTCCCTCTCCCCGGCCACTTCTTCTAGCTCTTCCGGGAGAATCCCAAGGCGTTCCAGGCCAGTCGAGAGACATAGTCCCTCCAGCGTGTCCTGGGTCTTCCCCGGGGCCTCCTCCGGTTGGACGTGCCCGGAACACCTCACCAGGGAGGTCGTCCAGGAGGCATCCTGATCAGATGCCCGAGCCACCTCATCTGACTCCTCTCGATGCGGAGGAGCAGCGGCTCTACTCTGAGCCCCTCCCGATGACTGAGCTTCTCACCCTATCTTTAAGGGAAGCCCAGACACCCTGCGGAGGAAACCTTTCAGCCGCTTGTATTCGCGATCTCGTTCTTTCGGTCACTACCCATAGCTCATGACCATAGGTGAGGGTAGAACATAGATCGACTGGTAAATTGAGAGCTTCGCCTTGCGGCTCAGCTCCTTTTTCACCACGACAGACCGATGCAACGCCCGCATTACTGCGGATGCCGCACCCGATCCGCCTGTCGATCTCACACTCCATTCTTCCCTCACCTCGTGAACAAGACCCCGAGATACTTGAACTCCTCCACTTGGGGGCAGGATCTCGCTACCAACCCTGAGAGGGCACTCCACCCTTTTCCGGTTGTGGACCATGGTCTCGGATTTGGAGGTGCTGATTCTCATCCCAGCCGCTTCACACTCGGCTGCGAACCGATCCAGAGAGAGCTGAAAGATCACGGCCTGATGAGCAAACAGGACAACATCAATCTGCAAAAAGCAGTGACCCAATCCTGAGCCCACCAAACCGGACCCCCTCAACACCCTGGCTGCGCCTAGAAATTCTGTCCATAAAAGTTATGATCAGAATCGGTGACAAAGGGCAGCCCTGGCGGAGTCCAACTCTCACTGGAAACGGGTTTCGACTTACTGCCGGCAATGCGGACCAAGCTCTGGCACTGATCGTACAGGGACTGAACAGCCCTTATCAGGGGGGCCGGTACCCCATACTCTCGGAGTACCCCCCACAGGATTCCCCGAGGGACACGGTCGAATGCCTTTTCTAAGTCCACAAACACATGTAGACTGGTTGGGCAAAACTCCCATGCACCCTCCAGGACCCTGCTAAGGGTATAGAGTGGTCCACTGTTCCGCGACCAGGACGAAAACCACACTGTTCCTCCTGAATCTGAGGCTCGACTATCCGACGGACCCTCCTCTCCAGGACCCTGAATAGACTTTTCCAGGGAGGCTGAGGAGTGTGATCCCTCTGTTGGAACACACCCTCCGATCCCCCTTCTTAAAGAGGGGGACCACACCCCGGTCTGCCAATCCAGAGGCACTGTCCCTGATGTCCAGCGATGTTGCAGAGGCGTGTCAGCCAAGACAGTCCTACAACATCCAGAGCCTTGAGGAACTCCGGGCGTATCTCATCCACCCCTGGGGCCCCTGCCACCAAGGAGTTTTTGACCACCTCGGTGACCTCAGTCCCAGAGATGGGGGAGCCCACCTCTGAGTCCCCAGGCTCTGCTTCCTCATTGGAAGGCATGTTAATGGGATTGAGGAGGTCTTCGAAGTATTCCCCCCACCGACCACAACGTCCCGAGTCGAGGTCAAGCAGCGCACCATCCCCACCATATACAGTGTTGACACTGCACTGCTTCCCCTTCCTGAGACGCCGGATGGTGGACCAGAATCTCCTCGAAGCCGTCCGAAAGTCATTCTCCATGGCCTCCCCAAACTCCTCCCACGCCCGAGTTTTTGCCTCAGCAACCACCAAAGCCGCATTCCGCTTGGCCTGCCGGTACCTATCAGCTGCCTCCGGGGTCCCACAGGACAAAAGGGTCTGTAGGACTCCTTCTTCAGCTTGACGGCATCCTTCACCGCCGGTGTCCACCAGCGGGTTCGGGGATTGCCGCCACGACAGGCACCGACCACCTTACGGCCACAGCTCCGGTCAGCTGCCTCAACAATAGAGGCACAGAACATGGCCCATTCGGACTCAATGTCCCCCACCTCCCTCGGGATGTGGTCGAAGTTCTGCCGGAGGTGGGAGTTGAAGCTACTTCTGACAGGGGGCTCTGCCAGACGTTCCCAGCAGACCCTCACAACACGTTTGGGCCTACCACGCCTGACCGGCATCCTCCCCCCACCATCGAAGCCAACTCACCACCAGGTGGTGATCAGTTGACAGCTCCGCCCCCTCTCTTCACCCGAGTGTCCAAGACATGTGGCCGCAAGTCCGACGACACAACCACAAAGTCGATCATCGAACTGAGGCCTAGGGTGTCCTGGTGCCAAGTGCACATATGAACACCCCTATGCTTGAACATGGTGTTCGTTATGGACAATCCGTGACGAGCACAGAAGTCAATAACAAAACACCGCTCGGGTTCAGATCAGGGGGGCCATTCCTCCCAATCACGCCCTTCCAGGTCTCACTGTCATTGCCCACGTGAGCATTGAAGTCTCCCAGCAGAACGAGGGCGTCCCCAGAAGGTATGCCCTCTAGCACCCCCTCCAGGGACTCCAAAAAGGGTGGGTACTCCGAACTGCTGTTCGGTGCATACGCACAAACAACAGTTAGGACCCGTCCCCCCACCCGAAGGCGAAGGGAGGCTACCCTCTCGTCCACCGGGGTAAACCCCAATGTACAGGCTCCAAGTTGTGGGGCAATAAGTAAACCCACACCTGCTCGGCGCCTCTCACCGGGGGCAACTCCAGAGTGGTAGAGAGTCCAGCCCCTCTCAAGGAGATTGGTTCCAGAGTCCAAGCTGTGCGTCGAGGTGAGTCCCGACTATATCTAGCCGGAACCCTCTCAACTTCGCGCACTAGCTCAGGCTCCTTCCCCTTCAGAGAGGTGACATTCCACGTCCCAAGAGCCAGTTTCTGTAGCCGAGGATCGGACCGCCAAGGTCCCCGCCTTCGGCCACACCACCCAACTCACACTGCACCCGACCTCCTTGGCCCCTCCCATAGGTGGTGAGCCCATGGGAAGGGGGACCCACGTTGCCTCTTCGGGCTGTGCCCGGCCGAGCCCCATGGGTGCAGGCCCGGCCACCAGGCGCTCGCCATCGAGCCCCACCTCCAGGCCTGGCTCCAGAGTGGGGCCCCGGTGACCCGCGTCCGGGCAAGGGAAAACGCCGTCCAAAATGGTTTTTCTTCATAGGAGGTTTGTTTAACCGCTCTTTGTCTCATCCCTCACCTAGGACCAGTTTGCCTTGGGTGGCCCTACCAGGGGCATAAAGCCCCGGACAACAGAGCTCCTAGGATCATTGGGACAAGCAAACCCCTCCACCACGATAAGGTGACGGTTAAAGGAGGGGTGATAGCTGTTGATATGAGGTGCTAATGGTCATAACCTTTTGCTTGTCTTTTTCTAAATATGATATTGAGTAGAATGACCAAAATGCTCCACTTTTGTATTGTCTATCTAGGGCAGTGGTTCTTAAAATCAATTCTAGGGGACCACTGTGGCTGCATATTTTCATCCCAACCAACTTTACTTTTAATCACACTCCTAACTTAATTAAAAAAGATGTTATATTCCAGTCTCTGTGTTTACAGAACAACAAAACTGGATCTATAAGATTATGTAGGCGGCATCTTTGGATCCAAGACAAGATGAACAGAAAGTGTAAGTTTAAACAGGTTCCCCCTGAGCAACTTTATTGTAATATGCAATTTCAACTGCGAACTTTAAAACGGGACAAACAGCCTGCCCTCCTCCACGTGTGCTTACTTTTAACGGAGGCAGCGCTCTGTGCTTTCACTCTCTAGGGCTGAATCAGAGAAAACACACTTTCAAACAGTTTAGACGTGTACCCATACAAGATCAGCTGCATTCCATAGCTTGAAAGTCACACATAGCTTTAAAGCCAGCTCGATTCAAGAGAGTCCAGCTGCAGGCAAGACAGTCTGAAGCCTCAGAACGATTCAGTGACCTTAGACATGCTGAGGCCCATAAGATGACACTCCTATCAGCTGGATCTATTTGACTCCTCCCACTTTCCAACAGCCACTCCCCATATTTCACTGCTGTACTCACCCCTGTATTACATGCCTGTCATATTGATTTCAATTCCTTTTAGTTCCTGCTCCCAAACCTGTGGAATTGGTACTTTAGATACCTGTGTATTCAGCATTTATTAAACTTCTAAACTATTGAGGTCTCTCAGTTCTGCATCCAAAGCAAAACCACTGAATGGATGTGTCTTTTGTAATTGGTTTATATATATATATATATATATATATATATATATATATATATATATATATATATATATATATATATATATATATATACACACACAGTTATTTTTTCATAAGTCAATGTAACTTTTTTGTGTGAAAAACTTAATGAATCTGAATTTTCAAGGTAATGCAATACACCGCATTAAAAATATCTACTGAATCCAGTTAGTAAATTATTTAATTGAGCAGTTATACAAGAGGTAAAAATAAAGTCATCGTGTTTTCTCACATGAATACAAGGAGGTTCCAGGCCTCATAGTGTCTGAAGTGCTCGGTTCTGTCAGAGGCCTAAAACTGTCCTGACTGAAGCTGGATACTTCTCGCTTGATTACCTAAATTTTGTCCTGTGCAAACCACCCGCAACCCCACTCCTGTCTCCCTTCAACTAAACCCATTCGAGGAAGACGCATTTGAGTCTGTATGTTTGGAATAAGGCTCCAGTATTGAATAAAGCCTCCAAACCACAGTACCAGCAGTTATTTTCTTCCACTTGAAGCAGTAGGAAAAACAACCCCAAAAAGTAAAAACATTTAATTCATTACATGGACAGCCTAAATGTGTAGCCTGTAGCTTGTAAATGTTATTGTTGGTTTTAAGAAGTTAAAGTGAAACACAATTCAGTGCCAGCACTTTATTGCCTGCCTATGGCGTTTGCAAAAAAAAAATTACAAGTTAAACATACCACTGACGATAAACACAAAAAGAATTACCTGAGTGAATGACGTAAATAAGTCAAAACTGTAACCATCTAATATAGGTAATAATAATATATACTCAAATTGGTACATTAGTTCCTATGATTACCCGTTTCAATTCAAGAGGAATACACTTCCCTGATAAGACTGTGTTTTGCAGATACCCATCAACAAAAGACGAATGTCACTGCTACAGCAGAAATATTTTAGTTGTGTGTAATAAGGCATGTCCAAGAGTAAGTAAGTGACCTAATAATGTTAATATTACTTACTTGGCTGGTGTAACTATCTAAGACATCTTACAACATTTGAGATACAACTGATTACATTTCTCTTGTGTTTCCAACTGGAGCCCAGGCAGGTGAAATGATGCACCCATGGTCACACAATTTCTGTAAAACTGAACACACAACCTCAGGTTTTAAAGTCCTGGGTTCAGAGTGTTAACCACTACACCACACTACCTGTCAAACACCTACAAATATTCTATAGATAAAAGTACTTAGTTATATAATACTTCTATACATCTGATTAACTGATGGCACCATAATTGAGACCCATTGTGTTATGAAATTTCCTTGGCAAAGCCAAGCAATACAGCTAGTTTATTATAAATGTAAATCTCACACTGCTGTGCTTTTTAAATGCAGAATAAGAGAAGAAAAAATAAAAGACTCAGGCTAAATGAGAGATAGATTCAAGATAAAATGAAATGGGCTGACTGTGAAACAGGTTCGGGATGAAAATCTGCCACCATCACAGTGGTCCTCCAGGAGTGAACTTGGGAAAAGCCTGCTCAAGGGGGGGTGCGGTTCCAGAAGCCTAAACTGCGCTGGTGTGTTCTGATTGGACATATGGGGTTTTCTCCTGGCTGCTCTGCCATGAAAGGCATACTTGATCTTGTTCAGTCCTTTCATTCTTTTGGTAGGTTCATTAACGGTGGTATCACTTACCATGTTGACAGAGATCTTTTAGATCCCTAGATTTAGTTTTTTCATTCTTTGGGGTTTCTCAGAGCATGACAGGGTCTAACATTTGGATGAACTCTTGGGAAGTTTGACAGCTATCTTAAATATTTGTGTGTATGACTGTGCCCTGTGAATGGCTGTCATCTTGTCTTGGCTGGCAACTACCTCACCATATTACTACCCAGACAGACTTGTGCTCCTCATGACCCAGCATTGAAATAAGCAGATTTAAAAACATGCATGTGTGGTTGGATTTATGAACCTCTGTTTTTCAGTGTTGTTAATTGTAGGGATTGCATTTTCAAAAGAAAGGCTTTACAATTTTGTAAAAATATCCATGCAAATATTTTTGACAAATAATATGATTATGATTTGAAGTGTGATTATTTTCCTTTTCCTAACAATATTGTTCCTGAACTTAATGAAATAGATGAAAGAATATAATTACAAGATGTAGTTATTTAAATAGCACTATTACAGCTATTGTCACAGAGTAACAAAATCAGAAAAACAGCAATAAATCTTATCTTAGGAGTTATCACAGTGACACAAGCTTACAATACTGTGTGGTTTGGCCCAACAGGACATCCAAAAACTTTTGAAAAATAAAAAAAAATTCCAACCAGGGAACATATATGAACAATGACCTTAATAAATAAGATCAATCATATCAAATGTATGATCATATAAACTGCACAGTGAACAAATCATTGAATAGATGCTGCAAAAAATCACTAGGAGTACCACCAATATACTGACTTTATAACATAATTTGATGGCTTATCATTTTGAGGTTTTGTGCCAAATAGCAGTAAAACATCAACTGGGCAATAGACTAGATTCCGGTTTGATTTTTGTGTAGAACCTTTTTTTCAGGATGCATACTAATCATTATTATTTATTAAATATTGCCAGGTAGAGGTGAAAAGCAATGCCATCCACTGTGCCATAGTTCATATAATGTGTAATATGCTGGTCTTAGTTTTACAATGTGTCTTTTGTTGTAGGGCAATGGCATATCCTATGGCTACACGTAGTTAAAGCGATGCTTCAAAACAGCCACAAAATGTCAAGGAAATATTATGTTTTGTCAGTAGGAAACTGCACTTTAAAGCCACCTGGCTAACAGATAAAATGGCAGAACAAACAATTCACTTATTTATGGGTTCTGGGGTCAGATTTGTAAAACTTGTATATGCAAAAAAAGATGTGCATATGCAGCTTTCCATGCCAAAGTAGGGATTTATAAAAGAAAACTTGACAGGAGAACTTAGTTACAGAAACTCTGACCCATACATACGCAACATTTTGGGGAAGCTGGGGTACCCCATGATCTAGCTAGGGAAATATAGGCAGACTATTTTAAATAATAACATATGCCTAAGAGTTCATATAACTGAGCAATTATTATAATGTTATATAATTGCCCAGGGGGGGCTGAGTGGTCTCGTGGCCTCAGAACCCCATGCAGATTTTGTTTTTTTTTCTCCTGCCCTCTGGAGTTTTTTTGTGTTTTTTCTGTCCTCCCTGGCCAACGGACATTACCTTATCTTTGTTACTTAGTATTGGCCTCATCTTATTTTTATATTTTTCTTTTTTCTTTCTTCATTTTGTATAGCACTTGCTATAGAAACATGCTATAGTAAATAAATGTTGTTGTGTTGTTATTGTTGTTAATGTAATAAAACATATCAAACCTCAGAAGGTGTTGAAAATATATGTATATACTCTATTATGGTTTGCCTTTAAAGCAGGCCAGTCTGGTTATTACCATATGAAAAGGTATCTTGCCATTTCATCATTTTTATATCAACTACCTGTTGTCACTCTTCTCAGGATTAGAAACCAAAGCACAGTAACAACCCAGACGTGATTCACCCCCAGAATGCAGAAAGCTCTAGAAACACATACCTTACATCTTATTCAAAGCCTAATGTTGACACCACGTAACTTGTTTGCCACCGTCAGAAAACTATACAAATGGTCATATACAAAGGGAACAACTTTTAGTACTAGGGCGGGATTTTTTTTATCCAAGATGATGAAATGGCTTATAGAGGCCGATTTGGGTTTCTGAGAGCCGTCTCTGGAACTATGTGCTGAATTGCTGAATTTAGAATACCTGAAATCAGAACTTAAACCTTTTAATATCCAAGTTTTAATACCAAACTGGCTTTCTGGCAACAGGTGCCTACCAGAGAAGAACTGACCAGCTAGGTCAGGAATATCTCAGCCTAGCTTTAGGCCTCCATCATGCCTGCTGTGCTAGAAGCCATAAACCAACTTGACAAAATGTTTAATTCAGTTTTCATATGGTGTGGATTGCACAGGCCACCATAAAAAGAAAATTTATAGTGTGAGATTTTTGAGATCCTGGCACTCCGCCAATGGGTGTTTGACAACTGCCCAACCTGCAATGTGTGCTGATATGGCAGAGAATTGGTTGTCCGCTACTGGTGCACAAGCGAGTACTGTACTCATATTTGCAAGGTAAATGGCACAGAAAGAAATTGTACGCCAGATATTTAAAATCTGATTTTTTTTTTACATTATTTCCTATTTTTTGGCGTATGCATCCCGGTTAACCCTTGAATCTATCCAAAGTTTTTATAAACAATACCACTGGTGATAATAATCAGTAACTTTTTTGCTGAATTTTATAATCACTGTTTTTATCCTGGACCATAATTATTTCATTGTTACAGTTTGTGTGTTAGTGATGTGGTTATATTTTATTATTATGTACTGTATGTGGGAGATGGACATTACAACAAGGGGTCTTAGAATAGTTTTATTGCTGTTGGGCACAATTAATCATTATTATCTTATTATTTATTTTAAAAAATGTTTTAATGTGGAAAGTGTAATACAAATTAATTATACTACTTTCTGCTGAAAAATTCAGAATTTTTTAATTATGGATTCACAATATTTCTTTTTTTGGACATTTTCTAGTTGAACTTATCTGTAGGCAATGCAAATGATTGATGCTGTACAGTGCCTTTCTTGTCCAATTGGGCAGATGTTTTAAGAAACAAAATGGACAGGGCATGCAGCACAGAAATTCTTTATAAAGTACAGGCAAATAAAAAGCACTCCTCTTGTTATATAAAAATCTTGTTATGTTATATCGCGATTTTGATGTGAAATCAATTAATCACACAGCCTATGTACAATATAATATTAAATTGTATTTCTTTTCTTTCCTTTTTATATTATAAAACCTGGGGATGAGTAGGTGTTATAGTGTCAGGAACAGAGGTACAGCCTTCCCATTTTCCATGTGTAGATAATGCCAATCATCCATGAGCATTTGCCTTTATTGAATTACTTTAGAATGGGAGCAAATCACAACAGTTATACAGTAAATAAAAAAGAAAATGAGTGATTTGAAAATAGAAGAGATGCCCAAAAATGGAAGCCATAAATTCTGTAAAATGTCATAATTTCCAATATGGCCAAATGTCAACATCAGGACAGAGGACATTGGTGGAATACAGTTATTGTGTTCAATATGACCTTGGTAAGCAAACAGAGCACAACAAAAGCCATTACAGGAAAATGCTTGACAAAGAGCTCTTTAAAAAAAATACACCCAGTCCCCAAAAAAAGCATTAAGATGGGCATACTGGAATGAAATGAAGTTCAATATGCTGAGTTACCTGGCTAAGCAAATGTGTTTCATGAACAAAGGCTGTTCCCCAGTTGCTGATCACCTCAATGTTGTTCCACATTAATTTATTAAGTATGCTATGTATTATCACTCCCACCCTACTGAATGCTTCAAAGCAAAGAGAGAAAATGTACACTACATACTGTATTGCCATAAGGGTGCCCATAAATTTTAACTTTTGTGAAAAATACAGATCACCTCTCTAGAATATGATGAAGAGGTTCAATGTGAGAGACAAACTACACACCACATTCATCACTCAGCTCAGACAGGCTCGATAATATTCAATTGAAATAGTTTAAATAATTAATTTACTGTTGTAAATTATGGCTATATAGTATGTTTTATGCTGCGAATTTTCAATCTGGGGATCAATAAATAATTATCATCTATCTATCTATCTATCGCCATATATAAGGGCATAGTCTATCCCTTCCAGGTCTGAAGAGACATGGTAACCTGAACCACCTCAATGATAAGCCCTGACATCAAAAACCTCTTGCCTCCTAAATCTGCTGCTTCCACTTCCACCACTACTTAAGGGCCCCACTTACAAACAAACCTCAGGTGTCCAGAAGATCCTAAACAAATGCGGCAATTGCAACTACATGTTGCGCTACAGCATTCCATAAAGGCAAGGAGAGTGTCTGAAGAACTGCTGAAGTTTCAACCCAGACACTCCCACAACCCTACCATGGACCAGAGACGATGTGGAGGCATTCCTCCTTGTGTTCAAATGGTACAAATGTTCTGATACCACAAAGACTTTCAGTTTCCAGATCCTGAGGCCCCTATATGGGAGAAAGAAATGAATGATGATAGGTTATCAATGCACTTACAAGTCCCATTCTGTTACCCACTGAGGAACCGATGGAATGAGCCTGAGTCTTACAAAAGAGGTTTTGTGGGTTGTCTGTGAGTGAGTCCCTATCCAACCCTTGGCATGACTCTATATTAAGGTAAAACACTTTGTAGAGCAAGGGGAGTTAGGTAATATTGACAACTCTTATGTTTCTTCATCACTATATTAAAAAATAATAATTTAAACAAATGGAAAGCCTTACCTTTATCCATGATAATATTTGAGAGTACCCTGTAATCTTTTCAAAATAAGTCAAGGCGCATAATCTTCCTGCAGTAGTGAACTCAAAGCTGCATATAAAGGTAATCCCGAGGAGAGATTGATCTGAAATTAACCACAACCTACATAACCACACAGCAGGCCCTGCTAGTGCCACTCTGAGACAGACTGAAGTATACTTAGTTGGTAAACACACCACAAAGGGAACAAGGTTAGAATGTGCTGTTGTACTATCAAATGTATTTAGTTTCCTCCTCCAGCATAATTTCATCAGCTTTCCAGTTTTGGTGGGAGCACCACTACAGGTGGCCTGTCACAATCACTTCATCAAGTGGGGTTACAATTCAAGGCTTTAGTCAGTCTCATTAAAAGGGAGCTGAGGAATGATAACTGTCTAAATTATGCTCAAAAAGCTGTTGTCTCAGTTAACAGTAAGATGATTTTAGAGACCATTTCAGTAGTGACCCATTTTTTGACTTATCATATTAAAGTGAAAAACACCAGCACCTTTTAATCTGCATCCCTGTCGCACAGAAAGTTACAAACTGATCCACACCCCACATTATGGAGCAGACAAAGCTGTTGAAGAACTAAGCCAAGTTTCTTTTAACCAGAGAAAAGGAAGAGATGTGATGCTACTATGTGCCCTGCCCTGATGGTAAACTAAATTGGATACTTCACCAACAGAAGGCTCCACTGGTCCACTTGTATGATATTCACCTAAACTGAATTTCTATGCATATAGTTTGGCTGCTTGAGCCATCCATTTGTAGTATATCCTGGTGACTACACTACCTGATGCCTCTAAATCAGTGGTTCCCAATCTCGGTCCTGGGGACCCGTGGCTGCATTTTTTTGTACCAACCAGATTCACAATCAGTGATAATAATCGATAACAACTGATCTCATTTAATTAGCTGTTTTTTTACTCTTCTCTTATTCTGCATTCAGAAAAACACAACAGTATGGATTTTACATTTATAAGACCACTTAGAAATATTTCTGTTTTTTCTAAAGCTATAAATGCTTAACTCTCTTTTGTTGTTTTCCCTATTATTTTCCCCCCTTTTCCTGTGTAGCTTGCCGCCTTCATTTAACCCTAATAGTGACAATTAACAACTAGCACTGTGGACACCCGGGATGATGACAGCAGTAATGGACTTCAGTGTCAGACCAGCTAATTAGTAAATAATCAATTAAATAACCAGAACACCTGGAAAAGCAGAATGAAAATTACATTGAAAATACCGTTTTAATGACTTAGAAAAAAACTACATATAACCCATATATATGCTTATTACATTTTAATAAAAAATCTGCCAAACTTAGTTTATAATTTCCTACATTGACTCCAAAACACAGAAACTGGGAAATAATGACTCACTTAATTAGACTAAGAGTCCAATGAAAAACAGAAGCTGGTTGGAACACAAACCTGCAGCCACAGTGGGTCCCCAGGATCAAGTTTGGGAACCACTGCTCTAAATCATTCTGCTTCAAGCAGCAAATTCAACAACTGCAGTATTCGAATTAGCAGGGCACACATTTAAACAGATAGGCAGACCCTTTAGAATTAAAGCATCTGTTTATCAACTCAAGATGCCAAGGCTGGTTGCATGTTTGTATAGAGAGAGAGATCGGGATCAAATGCTCCATCTAATTCTGATTGGCTTCAGAAAAGTGCTGAAAAGCCTCCATTGAGATTTCCCCCCATTTGAGTTGCTATATGAGACACAACCTGGGGGCATCCTTGATTTAGTTGAGGAGAGTTTAGAGCTTGATTCAGATAAGTAGACACAAGTCTTGGAATATATTATTGAGCTGTGTGATGGTTTTGAAAGACTGCTGGTGTGAGAGAACTTTGAAACAACCAGCAGACAAAGGGTATGCCATGGCATGATATTCTATGAAGTCCAGCCAGGGGATCGAATGATGGTGCTCACATTTACCTGATTTTCTAAGTTCCTAAACCACTGGTAAGGGCTATTTGAGAAAAAAGAGAGAAAGGGCTAGCTGAGAATGTGATGAAACACGTGAATTGGTTGTTTGAATGCTTTTAAACCAACCCTGGCAGGACTGGATGCAATTATTATAAAGCAATAAATATTTACAGTATCTTACATTAGTGCTGGAAGTGTGTTAGTAGGGGGCTTCCCTCTTATCTTCTATGATTCAGCCATACCTCTTACATGTACACTCATGTGGCAGTTAGAGAAATAAAGTACGGCAGGACTGTTCCGTTGTTCTGCTTACTTTATATATCGCTCACTTCCTGTGTATGACGTTATGCAGCTCCTGAATGTGACTCAGGTGACAAACTTTTTGAGGGATTGTTTTAGTTCTCCATACCCACTGTTTTTAAGAACCTGTGTTTACATTCCTTGTTTATTTACCCCTCTTATCTCAATATATTTAATGTCCATAACAGAATGTTGGAAGCACATTTAGTTTGAAATTAAGATTCACACATTAAGGATTTGTAGAGCTATTGCCCCAGGATTAATGTTTCCTACAATTATGAAAACTGTGAAATCCTTATGGTCATAAAAACACTGTCCATACTACCACTGAGCTGTCAGAACTTGTCAGTGGGAGGAAGTACCTGCATGACTAGTTATAATTACACACATCAACTCAAGACTTGCCATTTCACAAGCAGCTTACAGTGGGCTAATTCTCATACTCTACTTTGCAACGCTTTACTGTCTTCAAATGCTCACACCAATTGTTTCAAAGAACTTTGAAATTGCTTGTTTTTTTTCCCCCACAAAATGATTGCAACATAAAATTCCTTTACTTTTCATCATATTTATCCTTGTGATAAATCCATCCATTTTTCTAAAGACCACTGTTTCTATTGTTTTGTTGCCAAGAGTCATATTCCATGTTGGCAGTATCTGATTCAACAGAACACCACTGCTTTTCAGGACACACACCAACAATATTTCACATATTAGCCTTGCATTGTTTAGGAGATGTGCATAGTAACTAGAGAATTCTTGGAAATTTAACTGCAAAGAGATTATGCAAACTACAACCAGACTTTGAAATGAACGCAGGTACCCAGACCTTTGAAGATGGGGTATTTAACACTGCATTACTGAATTGTTTTGCAGTGAAATATACCAATTAAATATATGACAGGTCCATGTAAACTGAAGATTTACTTCTTAGATTGTTCCAATCAATCAGTCACAAAAGTTCTGCCCATCTTTTGGAAAAATGGACTCTCTTCAACTAATAAAAGCAAAAAACATGAGGGTTCTACAATACATGCATAATGTATGCACTGTCCAAAAAAGATGAAGGCAGAATAATTGTGAATACTATCTACCCATTCTGATTTTTAATAGTCAACTGGAAGGTGATGCCAGAATATAGCCCAATGTCAACGCAGGGCATAGCAAGCACCATGAAGAAGAAGACAGAACTGTTATTTATCCCCAGGTGAAAATTTGGCTTTTTGTAGAATCTCATTAAATAAATGTATGCATAAAGAGATAGATAAATAAATATATACACACACACCAGATTGACGAAAAAGGAAGAAGAATTTTAAAAGAATTCTGACTTGGCTGTCATAGACACACTGACGCATTATGCAGGAGTATTGCTGTTGGTATAAAGGAGCCCCAGTAGCATTTCTTGACCCACTTCTCCTGAATAATTCATTGGCTGAAAGACCTCAGTGTTAATGTGTCAGAGATAAAACATGCAGCATTGTTCCTAATGACACTCATGTTTTGTTTTAATTCTATCCTTCGTTACTACCTCCAGGGGGTCCAGAGTCCATCCCATAACTGAGTGTGTTCTGTAATGAGCTTCTTAATCCAGTGGGCCTCTCCTTGAAGTGATGTTTCCAGCCCAGCACACCACAGCGTAGAAGATTGCACTGATCATAAGTGCAGAATCATCCGAGAAATTTTGCACATGACATAACCCGGTGTTATATTTATAGTCAGAGGTGTACTGAGTTAAGAGAAATGGAGACAGGACTGTTGCTTGTGTTGCTCACATTTGTATCAGAGCCTCTTTCCTTGAGTTTCACAGGCTGCGGTCTGCCTGACAGACGGCCCACACTCATATACACATGCAGAAAAAAGCCGTCATTCAAACACAGGGAAATCAATCAGGGTTCAAAGTGCTGTAAGCCATATGGAAATTAAAGATGATCAGACACAATTTTTGTAACTTTCGCTAGTTTTGTTCCAGTTTACCATCTTGTACTGAATGCTTTCAGTTTACTGGATCCTATGAACTGACTGATGGTGAAAATCTCATAGAAGTGCTGCATGCTGAATTAGCGCATGCATGTAAGAACTACACTATACTCTGTACACATGACATTATTAATCCAAAGACTCTAGAAACCTAAGTGACATATTGTGAAGACTTTTGATGGTTTACTTGCTCCTATTACATTTCAGGCAATGCCAATACAAAATTTAATTTTTTTGTTTGTTTTGTGGTAATTTGTAAAATTTTCTGCAACTCTCTTTCTCCACGACAAAATAAAATCATTCTTTTGAAATGACTTATGCTTTCACTTTTTTGCTTTAGAATTATCAGAAGGGTTTACCTTGTTTGAACAACAGAGGTGTACCCTGTGCCAGCTGCCTTGCCTTTAATATTGTATATAAGAGTTCATCCCAATAATAAAAAAAGGTACAGTTTATCTTCCAAAATTATTTTTTTCATCTTTAAATAATCAGCTGAAAAACAGTTCCTACAAGGAATTTTAAAAGGTGCCAGTAGCAAATGTTTCATGTAGGTACTGAGAATAATTACTGCTCTCGGGGAAAGAAATTGGAAAAAAAAAGAGAGTGCCTTAGTGTTTTGGCTGACGAGGAGCTCGGTAATTAGCGGTTTGATCCTTGGCCTGGATTACTGAAGGAATGTTATGAGCAAAGGATGACGAGGCCAGACTTATACATGCTGGAAATAAGCCAGTCTTTTTTTTTTTAACATCAATCTCATTAACATTTTTGAAACACTGAATTATTTAATAGGAGCTTTTTTGTGCAGACTTTTAAATCATTCAAGACGTCTGAAATTAGGGACTCAGTATTTGAGACGCTGGGGCCAAAATGTAAAACCAGGGCAACGACGTATGTGTGCCACTCTACAATTAGTCCCACCAAAATTATGTTTCTGTGTTTTTCAGCCATTTGCATCAGTTGTGGCTTTCTTATTTACACTGGAGGATTATGAAACCTTACCATGGTGTTTCAGGTTTCTATTGTGGCATCAAAACCTGCAGGACTTTAAATATAAGTGGCACCATCCTCAAGAACTAAGGAAAAGTACTGAGTATACTTTATAGATAAGAGCAATGTAATCCGTGTCATGATGAATGGATGAGGGGGTGGTGCCCAGAGTGGCACAGCGTGTTATGATCATTATATCATACTGTATGGTAGAGATCACTGTTGTGCTGCATTGCGCTTTCTGCTTTGCGCACGCAAGTGCTACGCTTTGGTTGCTAGGTTGCAGTGCTGTAAGTAAAGTTGTGTCACCTAATGCTAGTGTTTAGTAGGCTCAGCCAAGTCTATAGCACAAGTGGCATTGTGTTGAGTTCATATTAAAAAGATAATCAAAAAGTTACGATATGTGCTATGAGTGTAACAAGGGCCCCTATTATTGTGGGGAGGGGAGCAAAGTAACTGACAGGAGGAAATTCTAATTTAAACTAATCTACATTAGGTTGTCCTTCGAAGAAGACAAGTACATTCAGATGGTGACCAAAAGGTGTCTTTTCTTGGTAACAGTTATCTTACCTGATGGTAGTGCAGAGTGCATCCAAAGAACAGAAAAATCAAGGCATAAGTTGAAAGGAAATGCATTTTAAATAACCAGGCTGTTTATCGACTGCAGCCCATACCACATTCAACATCTTCCAGGCCAAGATTTGACATAACTGTATACTAGATTTGTTTCTGGTGGACAAATGCCGTAATTTTATTTTTTTTCCCTTCAGCAAGGGTCAAGGCATTGCGTTTGTCATATTGTATGCAAACAGAGAATACTTCCAATCAGTGACGTCTCTTTCGTGTTGACGCTTCTAGTCAGGTATTGGTGCTCCTTTAGTTTATAAAACCCATCTCCAGGCATGAGAGAATTGGAGACACTGTAGCGGTGCATGCAGTTTACTTGTAAGGCCGAAACTCTTTGTGCAAAGCTTTTTATAACTGTTTAAAGAAATAAATTGACTGTATAACCAAAAATATATAATGTATTTTATGATAAAACGTTTTATAGAAATCTCTCTCTTGAATAACAGAAAGAAAATTTGATCAATTTGCTTACATAAATTGCACAAGTATTTTTTGCTCATTTGTGAACATATTAAGTCCCTATTCCACATGTAGTTGCGTTTTCCTATTTACAGAACGTATGCTTCACTGCTGTTATTATACACCATATCTTTATTATTAAGGATTCAAGGCTTTTTCAGTTGCCACAGAGAAGCTTTAAATGACCAGATTCTTGAGGACAAGAAAATTCTTGTGTGGCCTTTAGAATGATGAACAATGACACTGTGTCATTTTAAGCATGACTGAATTGGAGCAGGATGCTGCCCAGTGACCTTTAAACCACTGTTGTTCATTTGTGGGCTAGAGAAAGGAGAACCCATTGATGAACACAACAATGTACAGTTTTCACTCAGAAATGCAGCTAAGTAGAAGTGGCATGCAGTTGTTCCAAGTGGCCTGCCACCTTGTAGATGAACCGGGCCTAAAGCACGCCTGATATTTCTTTGTCACCACACCTCTGACCACACCTTCACACTCTGGATTACACTACTGTTGCTGACTGTTTACTGTTGCCAGGTGACAGTAATAACTAAAATGTCACCTGAGGCTTGTTTTGAGCTCAATTAATTATAGTAGTTCAGCCGGCTTCTCACATCGCTGAGTGCTTGCTTGTTGAATCAGTTTCACGGTGATCGCAACGTCCACCTTTATCTTCTGTTTTCTTGTATTCAATGAGCTCTGGGCAGAGTGGTGGCTCTGAGGCTAGGGATCTGCATCAGCAATTGGAAGGCTGCCAATTCGAATCCCATAAACACCAGAAGTGACTCTACTCCGTTGGGCCCTTGAGCAAGACCCCTCATCTAGAATTGTTTGGTCCTGGGTATGATGTTAATTTGCATGTAGCCCTCCCAGCAGGTCCTCCAACTTGGGGGTTGGTGGCAATATTGGGACTCCGGTAGCCGTAAAAAAAACCCTCACACTGTTCCCATGTGGTTCTGAGGTGTCACCTGTTGCATGACTGCACTCAGGTACCAATCTGGGTGGTTCATTGTGTGGTGGGTGTGGAAACGTGCTGTAATCAGCGCTTTCTCCCAACCGAGAATGAACTCTGAATATTGACCCCTTTCTTAATGACATCTCACCTTCTTGATTCTGCTTGGATTGTAGTGTTTGGACTTTTGTGATTTTTTTTTTGTGATTGTAGATCCTATCAGCTTATTGTCCTTTTGCTTTTTTTAACTATGTTTTCATGTCTTCTGGTTAGATTACTTACCTTTTTGAATCCTTCTTTAAAAACAGCACAAGAAACGTATCTCTTGGCTCATAATATGAAGCTTTTAATCTCCATTTTTCCTCAAGGAGCCACCCTGAAGGAAAGAATAGAGATGGCAACCGCAGAGGTGATGAAACGGCGAAGAAAGCAGACATGAGCACCTATCTTACAGAAATTATATATCCAGGATGGAGACAAGAAGTTTATTCTTTGGAGTCTCAAACTTACTTGGCAGAAGTGGCTTACTAGAGTAGAGAATGTCCTTAGAAAATCATAAATTGTGTCTTTCTACATACTTAGACAATATCAGTAGATGTAGCTCAATTCTAGTATTTGCTGCATGGCAGGCTAGTTCATTTTTTCCATGGCAGAAATTTTTTGCTTCTGTGGTATTCACACATTTTTATTGGTGTATTTGTGTTTTGTTTGAGGCTTTAATGCATATAAAATGTATTCTTGATAGCTGTTTTGCAATTATTCTTAAAAATAAAAAGCAAAATTTTACTTATTTACCTTTGTTACCACAATGCCTCTGATCACATGACCACAGATGTCACGCTTATGATGTCTCGTGAAGTTATGATATAAATATGGTGCAAAAAAAAATATCCTCTTTATTGATAGTTAGTGATAGTGATGGTAAGTTGGTGTTCTGGTTTTGACCCATTCTGTATTTGACTTTTGATTTTTTTTTCCCCTCTGGTTTCTGGTTGTTCAATCTCATTTCGGTCTCTACTATTTTAGGAATTTCAACATTGATTTCTTTGTATTATCTCCCAATATATTCTCGCTCACAATAATCTTTGGGCAACCTGCGTGTTCACGACAGCTCCTTTCATTGCAACAAGTTTCAATTTGTTCATTCCTTAAGCCTGAACTACAGCTGTCTTTACGATTTGCTCCATGTTCAGAAAAGTAAACTTCCCAACCCACATATTCTGCGTAATTTGGTCAAACTTGTCATCATTCTTTTCTGTCTGACAACAATTAAGACTACTTTCTCACTTTGAACTAACTCAATAACTAAAAATTGAGTGGGACAACCATGTTTTTTTAAATGTGACTGTGTGTAGAAAAATGTTTGGCTATGTGTGCACCATGTCTCAGATGGTATGGTTCTTCACACCTTGCTGTGGTAACCAGGATAGGCTCTTTCTGCTAATCACCCACAAATGGATTAATTGGATAAGAAACTAGGTGGGTGAATACATGGATGATTGAGTGGATCACACTTCTGCCATCCAAGAGAAGATACTGCAGCATCAAAGCCAGATCTGCCAGGATGCAGGAGAGTTTTTACCCCCAAGCTGTTAGACTCCTTAACACCAGGCTGCCAAATGGCAATTCCACACGGCCTCAACCACCGCTAAAACATGCGAGGCCACTGTCCTGCAAAGACGAGTGTGCATGTAGAGAAGAACTGAAAATCTCATACTGACCTTTAAGTATTTTGACACTCTTGTTATCATTCTGCTGTGAAACATTCTGACCTGTCATTGTTTACACGTCTTAAACAACTATTAGCATACACTGATAATTTCTGTATTATCTAGATCTATTATTTATTATTTATTATATTACATATCTTACACATCAATATTGCTGCTACTTCTTGTCCTATCTTTGCACAATGTCTTGTCTTGTTTGTGTTTTAACTTTTAATTTTTAAATTTTTAAATTTTAAATTTTAATTCTATTTTTAATTTATTTATTGCATGTCATGTTGTTACACTGTGGACCCTGAGCTTCTCAATTTCGTCTATCTGTATACTTGTATATGGTTGAGATGACAATAAAGTTCACTTTGACTTTGACTTTGTCTTTGAAATAAGGATTCACAGGAAAGAGTGATGTGAAGATGCTATACCAGAAGCCCATCTTTACATAGACTAATAACTTTTGTCCATTCACACCTCCACATGATTTTCTTTACCCTGTTATGAAAAAGTCAGGCATCTCCACTGCCAGATACACACGTAACTACTATGGTTAATATCTCTATCTCGGCAACATTAAATTAGAAACAATAATAGGTAGCAGAGAAGCAAAAAAGGCTGAGTAGAAAGAAATTAGTTTCTACCTGCACATTAAGACTGGGCAGTCTGGTTACAGAACCATGAAAAATTGTGGAAAACATGTTCCTTAATATTAAACCCTAATATGAAACAAAGGCAAGATTCCAAAGAAGGCAGGCACCTCTTCACCTATAGAGCAGTGTCTCTTACATCTCATATCATGAAGACCTTTGGGAGACAGGACTATATGAGTCCTCTTGGGAAGGTTGCAATTATCTGTCTGCTTCACAAGGCTTTTTCTCATCTAAACAAAGCTGGAAGCACTATGAGGATTATGCTTTTCAGATTTCTCCAGTGCCTACAATACCATTGAGCTATCCTTGTTAATGAGTAAGCTCATATGCAGGTGGATGAGTTTATGGTGTCCTGGATAATGGACTATCTGTTGGGAAGTCCACAGTTTGTGAGACTCTAGGACTGTGTCTCTGATACGGATGTGAGGAACACTGGAGCACCACAAGGAACAGTTCTGTCTCCTTTTCTCTTCACCCTGTACATCTCAGACTATAAACATAACACCAAGGGCCTCATGTATAATGCCTTGCTTAGAATTCATAGTAAAACATGGCGTACAGATAAAACTGGAAATGTGTGTATGAACAAAAAAAATTCAGATGCAAAAAACTGTGCATAAGCAAAGTTCTATGCTCTTTTTCCTTTTATAAATCCAATCAACGCGAATTATAATGCACATGCACAAGCCTACAGCCCCACTCTAACTCCTCCCAGAATTTTGCATTTTTGAATATGCAAATATATATAAACAGCTCCTTCCATACAGTGTTTTGTTAAAAGACAATGACAAAACCACATGTAAAACAGAAGAATTTCAGCAAATGCGAAATGGAGGTCCTGCTCAGTGAAGTGGAGGCAAGGAAAAACATACTATTTGTTGGCTGAAGCAGTGGTATAAGTAACAAGAGAAAATTGATGGAGAGGTATAATGTGGCAGAGGCACTTCAAACTTCAAGTTTAGGAATTGCACAGTGCCCGAAATAAAAAAGAAGTGGTCAGATATCAAAGTTGATGTGAAAAGGCGAGTCACAATCTGCCATCTCAGTTTCAACACCACTAGAGGAGGTAGCAGAAAATCCGAGGCTCACACCATTTGACCAGCAAGCTGCTGCAATTATTGGCAAGACACTTATATATCTTGCCACAATATTAATGAGACACATTTTCGCATCACAGATAATTTTCACATTAACAGAGTGGAAATGCTTTCTATTTACATAAGCAAATTCATTCTCTGAAAGCTCTTTTATAACAATGTGCGTGTAGTCGATCGCTCCAATTACATTTGGAAAACCGGACATTGCTGCGAATTGTGATTTGATTATTGCCCATTCAACCACAGTGTACAGAAATCTGGATGACATGCGGATAATACCATCCCATACAGCTGGCATAATGTGACTCAGTGATGACTGAGAAATACCTGATCGGTCAGCCAATTCAGGTTGAAAAGCTCCTGTGACTAAACAACCACACAGCTTTGCAAAGGAGCAGGTAGAGCACACCTTTGTAAAGCTGGCGCCAGTTCAGCAAACAGCTCCAAGAGGACACCACTTGGAAATCGAATCTGACTAAGAAGTCAGTCATCATCATGGGATGATAAATCAGTATGACATCCAAATATGCGCTCTCTAACAATGAATGTCTTCTAGGAGCCCTGGTAGTTGCAACAGTTTGTCCATTCTATGCACCATTATATTTTAACAGATCGATTACAATCAAGTGCTTTAAATTTGTAAACCGATATGCAATTAATTTCAGTGTATTTGATAAAGCAAACATCATAGATGCAAATATATAAAAGAAAGGGAAAACACACAGAAACAGTTGCACTGCTTTGACACCTGATGCTGTCCGTTTATAAGACTGAGCAGAAACGTGCATATGCATGATCTGAGGCTGCCGTTAAATGTGCGTAGTGTTACGCCAAATTTAGTTTTTATACATCTTGACATGAGCATGGAAATGGGTGTACACAACTTTTTTGTGCGTATGCACCATTTTTACATGAGGCCTCTGGTCATGTCACTTGCCAAAATTCTCAGATGACACTGAAATTATGGTATGTATTGATAAGGGGGATGCAACAGAGTATAGGAGTCAGGTGGAAAACTTTATTTCTTGTTGCAGAAAGAATTGTCTGCATCTTAACATCAACCACAAGGAACTCATTATTGACTTTCACTGCACCAAAGAGCCTCTATGTGCAGCCACTATTCAGGGAGTGGATGTAGAGTCTGCAAGTACTTGGGGGTCTACATCAGTAACAGGTTGGACTGGTCTCTTAATACAGAGGAACTATATAATAAAGGGTAGAGTAATCTCTTTTTTCTTAGCAGACTGTGTTCCTGTAATATTAGAAGTGACATCCTCCACATTTTTATAATGGCTAGAGCAATTTTCTGTTCTGTGGTGTGCTGGGCCGGTAACATCATTTCAAGAGAGGCCTGCCCAAATCAACAAGCTAATTAAAAGGGACAACTCAGTTATGGAACACACTCTGAACCTCCTGGAGGTAGTAGCAAAGGAGAGAATTAAAACAAAACTATTATTATGACAACACTTCACATCCTCTCCCTTACACACTAACACTGAGTACTTTCAGCCAATGAATTATTCAGCAGAAATGGGTCAAGAAACAGTACTGGGGGTCCGTTATACCAACAGCAATACGTCTGCATAGTGCCTCACTGTGACAGTCAAGTATTAAGTATCTTTCTTTTAAAATTTTCTTTCTTTTCAGTCATTCTGGTGTTCCTTCAGACCATAGTGTGTCTGAGTATATATATTTATTTATCTATGTATGTATGTATTTATTTATTTAAAGAGTTTCTCTAAAAAGCCCATTTTTCCCTTGGGGACAAGTAAAGTTTGTTTGTTTGTTTGTTTGTTTGTTCGTTCGTTCAGTCTATCTATCTATCTATCTATCTATCTATCTATCTATCTATCTATCTATCTATCTATCTATCTATCTATCTATCTATCTATCTATCTATCTATCTATCTATCTATCTATCTATCTATCAAGGAGTTTAGGGATCAGCTGCCACCCTTGCACAAGGTGAACAAGTCAAAGGCTGCATGGACTCTTGCATCACAAAAAACCAAATATGTCTAACGGATTTTTCCCTGCCAGTTCCACATTAGTCAAAGGTTGCTTGTCAGTGCATTCAGATAAGCAGACTTCTGTGAAGCAGATGTGTGTGCTAACTTACTAGGCTGTATACAAACAATCTAGATGACTTCTGCTTGTTCAAAGCTGTAGTTTAGCTTGATGCTTTGTCTATTGCACTGAAAACTGAAATCAAAAAAAAAAATCTCCTTACTAAGGAATGCTTTTATTGCAATGTCACTCCATGAGAAGGAAACAGGGATCAATGTGCCTCTACTGGTCCTGGTCATATCACCTAGGAGACATCAGCTCAAACAGAAACCAGCAATCACAAAACATATTTGGACAAAATCTTTTGTTAATGTTTATACATTTTCTCTTTTTAACTTTAGAAATGTACATAGCAGCTGATTTGAAACATCAATTTGTAAATGTCATTTTTAAATTAAATATTTTAATCAGTTATTCCCATGGAGAAGATGAATGAACCCTAGGAGCTATTTAAATTGGTGACAGTGCATGTCCAGTTAACTGAAAATGGTAAAACTAAAAGATAATATATATAGCTCTTAAGAAAGGAAACCTACACATTTTTACCTTACATTCATCTTTCACATTGTGGGTCAGGGTTGCATGTAATGCCAGGCAGGTGTCAGGAAGGAGTGGGGCAGATCCAGTCAAAGTATACCTTGAAAATAGAAGCTGGATTTTGGCATGTGGAACTCTATGACATGATCTATGATAATCAGAGCATCCAAAAATGCTTAAGGAAAGCTTAGAAGAAATGTATTAAATGTCTAATAAATTTTAATGATGACTATGTTGTAGAGGGGAGAAGGTATTGAGGCTGAGTGAAGACAGATCAAGAATATGATCATGTAGATTGAAGAGACAAATGAAAAGAGTCCCTGTGTTACATTTATACTTGTACAGTGACACCATTCACTTATCCCTACAGTACTGCACAAGAGCTGAAAGATTTCATGTAACTACAACATATTGTAGTTATAGCTGTAAATAACTTGATATTGCTAATTGTCACCCAGATGGTTTTTAAAAGTCCTCCTGGCCTCCTCTTGAACAAAATGATCTGTAATTGGGTACAGATTCTCACAGTGCTTGTCTTACAGTCATATAGTATCTACCTTCTGTTTTCAGTGTTGAATGTGTAAAATACTTTGTCTTATCAGGTCTGTTGCCTAATGATATTCCCTATGAATATGCTCTCCTTTCCTTTGTTTTCATGATTTGTTTCATCCATATTACTTTGCTCAGGCTTAATATGTTTTTTGTGTTTCTTCATGCCCTTTTATTGATGACTTTGTTGCCTACTATGGCCATGCTGTCACTTTTTTGCTTGTTCCACATAAATCCAGGATGCAGTCAACTTTTATTGTCCACCACTTTTGTTAATTTGTGATGCTTGCTAAGTGCCTGTCTTGTGCCCTGGATTTGTAGAATTGTGGGTGACTTCTTGTATTCATTATGACAGGAAATGCATGAGTGGAGGGTTGGCTCATCAGTTTGAGCCTTGATTTTTTTTTAACCTCATTTTCTAACATTCTAACTTCTTGGAGTACTTCTGGTCTGTGACATGTTGGCTACAGTTTTTCAATTACTTGCTCCTTGCTTGAAAGCTGCAGTCCCATTCTTTTTTTCTAATACATTTTCAAATTAAAATGTATTGCCCTATGTCTGTCTATCTATCTATCTATCTATCTATCTATCTATCTATCTATCTATCTATCTATCTATCTATCTATCTATCTATCTATCTATCTATCTATCTATCTATCTATCTATCTATCTATCTATCTATCTATCTATCTATCTATCTATCTAAAATCCTAAGCCTAAAAGTGCAACGATTTTGTGCAATGATTTTATGTGACTTTTTATGTCACGTTTTAAATTGGGCTTATTTTAAAACTTACATATACTGTATATGTTTTGTATCATTCTTTTCAGAATTTATCTATCTTTAATGTGATATTGTTATATTTTCAGATTCTTATTCCGTTTTGAAATTAAAAACTAAAATATCAAGAAAGTTGTGGTTTTTAATATCAAGAAACTCTTTCACAGGAACAAACTATTAAAAAAAATTATCTATTCATAACACCAATGTTTGTATTTAGGTGATTTAGTTAGCTGAAGGTCGAGTTACGATGACTCATTGCATACCACTTTAGTTTTCACATGATTTTCCTGTTATTTAAAAAAAGTTTTTTATCAATAAGAATGTCGATTAAAACAAATGGATTGTTTATTTAGTCTCTTATAAATACTCATCGAGCATAGTGGAACCGCAGTTTAACGGGAATACTCCAATCGGTAAGAGAATAAATATTTTATCCTCATTTCCTGATTTTTACTCCGTTAAATAATAATTAATTTTTCTTTTACGTATTTATAGAATTTCGTGATTTTGACTCCAATAAATAATAACTTTTCTTTTGTACATTTACAGATTTTACTAATATTTATATAAAATCCAACGTCTGTCTGTCTGTCTGTCTGTATGTCAGTCTGTTTTTTACGAGAGAATTACTTAATGGATTTAGATTGGGTTTTATACAATAACTTGCTTGAACATTCTGGTTGATTTTGCAACTTCTGTCATCACGCTAAGTATCATAGTTCACTTGTGGTAACAATTTATCTGAGCGAATCCAAGAGAGAGGCTGCAGGCCGAGAGGAGGGGTGTGTGGCCCTCCTCACTCATGTGCCAGCCTCCGTTCGAGTCGGTCTACCTCTCGCCACGTGTTGGAGCGTACCTTGCCTCCACTTAGTGATACCTATTTATTCAACAGACATTATCATCTACAGATTGTTAGGGAATAACGTTTGACGTTTTTGAGAGAGATCAGAGCTACATGTGTTTTAGAAGGTAGCTGCTGATTTCCAGAGATATCAAAGCCACGTGCTCTTCTCCCCATGCGGGGAATGCTCTCCTGTCAGAGCTGAACATGATCAGAGTGCCAAAGTTTGATATTGTAGCATACCTACCTTCTGCTTGGTCAGAATTACATTTTTTATTGATTTTTAAAGTTTGTCCTGTTTCCCTACAACATGGGCGGAGCTGTGTAGCATTTATATAAAAATCTTACATGCATGTCTCTCACACCCCTGTGATAGTAGTACAATATCAAGAACATACAATTAATACAAGCAAAGACAGAGAATACATCATCATACATTAAAAGAAACATCTAATGATATATACAAGAAGCACTCACGTACTTATCAGTATTAGTGGATGTTGTGCAGCTTAAAGACTTCAGAATAAAAACTATCCCAGAATCAAGAAGTGGAAGTGTTAATGGTCTTGTACTATGTGCCACAATGGAGGAGGAAGAAAACGGAGGGTGCAGAATTACTATGGTCTTTAATAATACTATTCACCTTTCTGTCCTCATCCTGCTAGATCTCTCCTCTCCCACCAGAACCTCCCTGCCACTCTCTGATACATTGGCTTTGCTCGGAATACCCTCAGGAGTTTTGATTCCTGCCTCTTAGGCAGATTCTACCATGTGTCATGGTGAGAAGAGATATCAAGGGTGTCCCAAACATCAGTGCTGGGCCCTCTCCTTTTTTCCATACACATCTCACTAGGCCCTATCATCCTGACCCATGGTTTCTCATATCAGTGCTATGCTGATGATGCACAGCGGTAGCTGTTTTTCTCTCCAGAGGATCACATTGTATCAGTTAGACTCTGTGCATGTCTCACTGATATTGCTACCTGGATGAAGGAACACCATCTACATCTAAACCTGGCAAAGATGGACCTTCTTGTTATCCTAGCTTGTCTGTCTATTCAGCCCCCCATCTCTGCTGATTCACTTTGTTCAACATCCAAAAATCCAAAAACACCTCTGACAGAATATGCAGTACAACACCTGGTCCAGGCTTTGTACTTGGCACATCTGGACTCCTGCAACTTTCTGGTGGCAGGAGTACTGACATGTGTTGCTGTGCCACTGCAAACGATTCAAAATGCAGCAACACATCTGGTGGTCAATCGGCTGAGGTGGGCACATGTCACTCCTCTTTTCAGATCACTATACTGTGCAGTACATATTAAATTCAAAGGCTTCATGTTTGCCTACAAGCTAGTCAGTGGGTCAGCACCTATATACATGGAGGTAATTGTGAGGTCCTAAGCAATTTCTCAACCAAACAGGTCTGTTGATGAATGGCATCTACTGATGCCAGTTCTCCATGGTATCAAATCTTAATCTAGACTCTTTTCATGTGTAGCTTTTACCTGGTGGAATACACTGCCCACCTTCATTCAAAATTCTGATTCCCTCAATGTGTTTAAGGAACTTTTGATGACTCTTTTGTTTGCTGAATTCCCATCTAGCTGATATTACCTGTTGGGTTTTTGAAACATAGGAATTATAACTAACTTATATTTTGTTCTGAGCTCTTCCCCTCTTGGTGGCCAATTTTGTAACCTTGTTCTGTAATGTAAACAGTCTCCCAGAATGATGTTTGCTCAATCATGTTGACGTCTTTTGTATATCACTTTGGATGAAAGTGTTTGCTAAGTGAATAAGTGTAAATGAAGATGCATATTATAAAAGTCCAGATATTACACATATATTTAATACAGGTTTTGTGTTATAAGGCCAAGTAAAGCCAATAATATTCTATGATAAAAGGCATGGTCCAAGACGTAATCAAAATGAATTCAATCAGGAATGATTAGATAGATAGATAGATAGATAGATAGATAGATAGATAGATAGATAGATAGATAGATAGATAGATAGATAGATAGATAGATAGATAGATAGATAGATAGATAGATAGATAGATAGATAGATAGATAGATAGATAGATAGATAGATAGATAGATAGATAGATAGTTCTCAGCGGCGCTGGAGCTAACTCAGATTACTAACTAAGATTACTCTTGTTGGTCAAGCTCACTGATGTTTGGACATGCTTGTTTTTCA
The DNA here is from genome assembly GCF_900747795.2 of Erpetoichthys calabaricus. NCBI lineage: Eukaryota > Metazoa > Chordata > Cladistia > Polypteriformes > Polypteridae > Erpetoichthys > Erpetoichthys calabaricus. The sequence continues at coordinate 104,145,445 of NC_041395.2, forward strand.
ACTATTCATCACAAGCAGCAGAATATGGCTCCACCATTTGGGTATTGCATGCATCATTGTATCTGGATGAGTCACCAAATATATTGTAGCAAGTTTAATTATTGAGATGACTGATTAGAAGTACCAGACTGATTACCTGGAACTATGGTTGTAAGAGTTATATGGATTTGTTCGAGAGAGTCATTTTCTCAGCTCAAGCAAACAGTTTAATATGTCATATTGCAGAAGTGTTCAAAAACAAAGGAATTTATTAGGGTGGGTCCCAAGTCAATAAGAACATCAGAATGGGGTAGATGGTTAAGGGTGCATTTAGAAAAAACTCAGAAAAGTATTTCTTCACATAGACAACGATAGATGCATTGGAGTAAGTTACCAAGTAGTCTGACTGACAGTAGATCTTCAGATCTCGACTTTATATTTTAAAAACCACAGGTAAATGTGGATGTACAGACTAATTGGACTTCGTCATCGTTTCTTAATGTTTTAAAAGAAAGAATCAGTATTATCTGTTCTGATTGCACTTCATCCTTCTTGATATGATAATCTTAAACATAAATGAATGTGATACAGTGATGTTTTACAAACGTTGATGGACAGATTGTGACCAGTGATTACAATCATTGTCTGCACATCTTAACACAATATGCTGGAATGCTACACAAAAGTAGGAGAAGATATGTTATGGCAAACATGGCCACTTCTAAAAAGTAAGATGAAATAAAGCTATTGATGCAGCAGCTAAATAGATCACAAGGAGTGTTGCTTCCTACTACTGCTGTCTCCAGCAGTGCTGTTCAGTTCCCTCTGAAGAATCTGTCTTTTATTTGGTTATGCATTCTACATTAGTGCTCAGTTATATGCTGTCAAATTACCTCCTGGTATCTTTGCAAGCCAATTAGTAACAATTTCATGCAGAAAAAAATTAGCCACTCAATTTTTTATTTATTTATTTTTTTAGTGAATGGTATTTAGTTGCTAAGAGCACAGACATGGGGACTGCAGGTGTTTGGGTGTGCCAGTCCTACTACTACAAGTTACTGCAATAATCTGAGACTTCCTGAAGATTTGTGGTCAGTATCTGTCAAATAGCTAATGTTACAACTAAATTAAAATCAAATTTAACAGTGAAAAGCAAAGCACTCAGAAAACAAGCAGGCCAGAACCTCCTGTTTAAAAAGAACATTTGTAAATGTGTGTTTGTAAATTTTAGTGTAGCTGTTAGTGATGCTATTGGTAAAATTGGTGACTGGTTTTAATATAAAAATTTTGCATTTGTGATTAGTGGTTGCTATTCTATGAGGTGGTCTGCTTTCTTTTTCCTTGCCAGTGTTGGTTAGGCTTCCATAACATGTCATTTAACAGCATACTTATAACATAGCCTATATACCGTATATACTCGCGTTTAAGTTCTCCCGTGCATAAGTCTGGGCTTGATTTTATTGTATAATTTCCGATATATTTAATAAGCGAATGCAGAAAACTCACGCTATTGGTCCAAGAGATTATGTTATGCTAACGCACACCTGAGAGAGTAACCACGGAGCACACTGTCTTTTTTTCCCTATGTATTGTGCCTACGTGACCACACGGTAATACCTGAACTATTCCGAAAGCGATGTTTGCACTGATTTGTGTTTTTTGTATCTCACACCCTCATACACCTTTATCATAAGAGCATCCTTTATCTATAGTGGAGCATTCGATCAGAAAATATGAAGCTGCTTTTAAATTAAAAGTCGTTGAAGGAGCGAAAGAAATTGGTAACTGCACTGCTGAAACAAAATTCAATGTGTCTGAAAAACTGGTGCGAGATTGGAGGAGGCAAGAAGATGTAAAAAAAAAATTAAGTGTTGCATTTTTTAACAGGCGTATAAGTCGTGGGTGTGATTTTATGATCGATTTTTCGAGTTTCAAGACCCGACTTATACGTGAGTATATATGGTAATTTGAATGGTCATGGAGGGTCTTCTTCTAGTTTTATGGAGCTATTGTTTGTGTTAGCTTTACTGACATAGATTGAGACATTATGTATTTAATAAGCAGGACCAGGAGATGCTCACAGTCAAAACAAGCCGAACCCAAACCCAAAAATCAAACTGACCAGAAGGATTAAATTGAAATTGCAATTTAAAAATAGAAGATCCAATTACAGAACAAAAGGAATCTAAAAACCAAGAGAATGGAGGAAAGATTTTTCATATGTGCATTTTAAGGTTTATATCAGTCAATCTCGGGTACAGAATAAACTGAAATTATTGATCTAATTAGGGCAGCACTGAAGACATCACATGCATCACAGTTCTCAGAGAATTTTTGCAGGCAATTGATAATAAAGGTCTACCTATCTGTCTTTCTATATGGGAACACCTGACACTGTGCTCCAGAAAGACAGTTTCCCAAACAAATTAAATATTGCATTGTGACATTACAGTAATAATTGTCAACTAATGTTGTTTTTAGAATCCTTAACCCTACAAAACCCCAGATTTGTACTTAGTCCAAAAATGTTCAATTGGAACCACAAGCAATTACTGATCATAACAGAGCCCTCCTCCTAAGGTGTGATCTCCATTTGCAAATATTGCATTTATGGGGAAACTTGGTTTGAAAGCGGAACAAACTATTGTTCACATAGTGCCACAAGAACGAACCTAAGAATGACCCTCAGGACCATATCCCTGCCAATGAACTGAGATCATAAGTAATCTTTGAGCTGCATTTTTACTTACTCAGAGTGCAACAATATATATTTATTGAACATGTCTGGTAGATAAATGTAGCCAAAACAACAGGTTGCAGCAAGAAATCAAAATGATCAGAAGGAATAAGCTGAAATTGCAAAACAAAAATCAAAGGCCAAATAACAAAAGAAAAGGATCGACATCTTAGGAGGACAGAGAAAGGATTTTTCACTCATGCGTTTTACGGTTTTTACCCATTAATCTCAGATATGGAATAAATGTTCATGCTATTCTTCAAGGGGACCCAACAAAAATTAACAAGAAAGCACAGATCATAGCATGAGCAGTGTTAGCAATTAACAAAAATTACAGATAAGCATTCTATCAGCATTATAACAAAGAATGTGAAAATATAAAATAAATGTCATTTTGCAACATTTCCCCTACCCTGTCTTGTATTGGTTTCCAGGAGAATCTGGTGACTCATTCAGACATGAGTTATCAATGACCTTTGTTACACCCAGTCACCCACAGTATGTCTTAATAATAATAATAAAAAATGATATTAGCTTCTGTGGGATATTGCACCTGATTAGAACTTGCACTGAGAAAAATATCTGCATAAAATCTGGAAGAGAAATATTAATTTAAAACACCACTGGTGAGTAATGGGCAAGGAAGCCACACAGAAACAAATGGAGAGGAGAAGCAAACAGTGACCATTGCAAGTTGTTAATGTGGAACATATTAAAAAAAGTAATAAAAAGGAAGAAGTTGATGTACATTCTGTTTTTGGACCAATTTTCCTCTTAAAGGTCACTTCTTACCTGATCCTTTTTATTTATTAGTTTTTTTTCTCAATATAAAATTCAGAGAGATAAACAACATATATAATATTGCCCAAACCTCTTTTTGAATGTTGATATAAGCTAATAAAATGTATTTGAAAGTATATTGATAAAACAAGAAACATACCAAGAAGCATTACTGTCTATGATAAACCCTGTGACAACATGAAGCTTTATAAGCATGATATTAAGCCATAATATTATCATTTTTTTATCAGTGTCTGATCTGAAATTATATTCACTAGCTAATTTTAATTAGCATGAGACAATAGTATGCAGTGAAAATAACACCAGTGGATAATACCATAGCTTTTACTTTAACCTGAACACTTTATTTTGCCCCACCTTGTAGTAGGAAACACTTATAGATTGATGATCCCTGTTAGCTCTTTGCCTGAAATATAACTTGTAAAACCAATCAATTTACCCTGTCAATAGCCATGATTGCAGAATAACTTTCCCTCATTGCCTTCTTTTGTAATTGCTTCCAGAATTGAGATGATAATTCTACTACTAAACCTTAGAACTTCCATGTTACACTGTGGCAGTGGTTGAAGTGGCAGAAAAAAATGATGCAGTTCAGTAAATGTTTTTTTAACTTCTTTAGCTAAGGTTTGAAGTTCCTCCTCATACATTTATAAGCTAGGAGACGGGGGCTTGGTCCTCCCTGCTACAATTCCCATAAGAGAGCTGCAAAGAGGATAACATACCACTGAGTACAGGCCCACTTCAAGCACTGCACTGTGGAATACTTTCTTGAGGGAAAATTATTCCACAGGGCACACTTCAGGAACATCATAGAACAGAACTGTCAGATTTAAACGAAGTACCTGAGGTCAGGTTTATAAAACATGCAAAAAAGTCTTGAAATGTACGTATGCAGCTTTCCATCCATACGACAGGATTTCTAAAAGAAAACTTGACTGCAGAACATGCATATATTAATGGCAACTCTGACCCATCCCCACACAACATTTTGGAGAAACTGGGAAATGATGACACTCTTGATCAAGTAGAGAAATGCAACCAGATACTCTTGAATGCAGGTGATGGGTCTCGATGCATCAGGAGAGAGGCTGCTCTATCATCCAATGAAACTTTACGGTATTCTGATTGCATACGTATGAGGTCGATTATGTATAGTTGTATCAGAACAGCCTCCAGGAGGGGCTCCTGATGTGTTCACATAGACACATTTACAAGATGACTGTGATTTATTAAGGTAAATTGTGTAGAAATGTGTATGTCAGGTTTTATAAATGTGAATTTTTTTGGCATGTGAATTTTCCTTTTTTTGTTGTTTGTAAATGTTCATGCTGAAATCCACATAAAGTTTTTTTAAATTAGACTCCTTAATACTTTAGACAGGCACAATTTTAAAGTAAAATTAACTATTCTTCTAACAAAAAACAGAAAACACTTTTCCTTGAAAATGTGTTTTATACTTTGGTAAGATTTCATTTTGCATGTTGGATGGATGCTTATCTGATAATGCAATACATCATGGAGTATAGATTTAGGTTGACTTTCGACTCATTGAGGACTATATAAGACATGTCTGAGTGGAGAGATTAGTCATGGAAAGTATTCTAAATATAGGTTAATAGGAATAATAGTGGCATTATTGTCACATGTACTAATCAACATGCAACAGCTCAAACTTAAGCAGGGTCATCCAAATGAATGATCCTAAACTGTCCACACACATTTAAATAAAATATAGAATTTTCATATCTGTGAGCGTAAGATGTTTATCTACTGTATATTGCTGCCACACTGTGATCTACTTTTCTAACGGTGGCTGATGATGCTGACGTTTGCCCCATGTTTATGATTTTCTTTTTATTCACATCTTTTAAGGCATGTTTTACTATGAAAGAACTAGTAACTGTGGAAATGTCCAAATGGAATGCTAACTCAAGAGGTTATTAACATGAGCACTTCAGGTTGGGACACATCTTAAGATGGCAGACACCATATGTAGAGCTCTATGTGGGGTGCAATTCAGTGAAATGGGACACAGCCATTATACTTCAAGCACTTTCATGATGTATTAGGAGTCCTTGGTAACTATGGAAACTAGAGAAGTGGATGTGTTAGACAAGCTATTCTGTGAGATGAGCAGCCCATCATGTGAGAAGTTATTGCAGTGATGAGGGAGCAGATAATCTATGTTGGTTCAAATCGTAGTAGCCTAGTAGCATGCAGAAACCGGGCTTAAGAGTAATTTTAAACTAATCTTAGGCCAATGTAAGTTGCCAGGCCTAATGTACTTTAAATGCAACCACCAAATCTGATGGATTATGAAGGCGTTCCACAAAATGTCTAACTTCTAAGCCAAAATATCTCATTTAAATATTATATATTGGAACGCTCCTTTATCTCAGTAGGCTCTAGATCTTTTGAAAGGATCAAGTCTAGGATGAGCCCAACCATGTGGTGTGGCACCAACTTTTTAGGCTGATGACAGCAGCTTTCAGTAGGAGAGACCATTCAGGATGAAAGCTGCTGCAGGAGTGTTACACTGATTACCTCCATATCAAACCAAGCTAGAATGACATTTCATAGGTGTGTTCTTTCAGATTAGTAGGCACACTTACTCTCCTCACATGTCCATTTTCTAAAACCTCTTATCCAATTCAGGGTCATGGTGAGTTGATGATACCCATAACATCCTCAGGTATAATGCAGGACCCTTGAAGCCTTGGACTCGCAGCCAGTAATATTGAATATTTTTCTTACTTTATGTAATTTGTTGGGGTGAAGTGGGATCTATGGAAGTACATGTTTTTGTTTTTTTTTAAATGGAGCACCATAGGCCCCGTGAGTATAGTTGGGTGGCCACAGAGAACTGAATGAAGGAATTAGCTATTTGGGCGTAACATAAACCAATGCAGTTGGCACAGCTATCCTTCATTGAGGCTCCACAGATTGTTTGTCATACTCACTAGATATTAAAGGGTTTTGAGAGTGAGATAGAAAGGATTGAAAGGACAGAAACACAAGGAAGAATATTTCAAGAAAGACTAGAAGGGTGCAGAATCGGGTGGGAGCAGTGCACAGTAGAGTAGGCAAAGAGGTTGGGATGCCCCATGGCGGAAAAGAGGAAGAGTTCCCTCCAGTTCAGGAGAGGAGTAGGAGTGTCCAAAGTGCTTGAAGGATCATCCGAGGTTATGGGGACAGGACGAAGGAGTGGGGCATGAAGGGTCCCAGCTCATACTGATGGAGGTGGCTAGGATGGGAGTCAAACAAGGACCACACTCACCGGTGGCACAACTCTGCTGAATAGGCCTAAGCAGTGAGCAGGGTGAGACGAGACAGTGGGAGAGAAAGGCACTGGGAGAATGAAGAAAGGGCCGATTCAAACTCTGGTTTTATTCATGGTTTTATCTACTTAATGGAACTATTTAACTTTCTTATGATGGCACTGTTTTTATGGATTATTTATTGATGAGATGGTTTATGCACCACACTTCCTTTAGTTTTAAAATAAATGCTCTAAGGATTTTTGCACCACAATTTGTTGCTTATGTCCTCATTTTCCTTGTCCATCTTGGTACATGACTATTGATGTCCATTGAAACAGGTGATACCAAGGCACCCAGGGTAACACATTTGCATTGTGCCAATGAAGAGTTTTAAACTGAGTTAACTTCTAAAAAGCATACGAGAGAGAAAAGGGTCAGAAGTCAGAAAAGGAGGGAACACAACAAATGAAACAAATAACCATAAGGAATATAATTGAAGAAGAAGATGAGAGAAACAAGAAACAAAGAAAGGCACAGACGCAGGAGGGGAAATTTTCAAGATATTTTATCCTTTTCTCTAGTATTATAAAGCTTAAAATGTTTCCAAATCAAAGACTTTCTCTGCTTTGAATTCATAAATATTGTGGCCTTCTGTAGCAACCTGAGAACTGGCAATGTGTGTGAGGGCCAAGGTCTCTGTGACAGTACTTCACAATGTCAAGTTTGCCGAGTTTCTCCTGTGACTCCAAATAACTGCTGTGTTTAATACACTTCTTCCAACAGCTGTAAAAAAAAAAAAAACAACAGCACATCTGAACTTGGCCTTACTGAAATCAGATAGCACATTCACTCATTGCTAAAAGAGTTAAGCCTTAGTTAAGGATGGAGGGGGTGTGTGTTGTAGCCCGGATACTAGAATTTGCTGCTTCAGTGTAGTGTTTCTGTGTTTTTCTTTTTTTTTATTACAAGTATTACTTGCAGCTGTTAACATCTGCCTAATTACATAGAACAGATGCTTGCAGGGGGCATCCAGACACATTGTTAAAGGCAGCAGATTTTTCAGAGCTGTAATAATTGCTAACTGCACTTCATCAGGTTTTAGGAGGAGCATTTTATTGTGAGAGATACTGGATTTCGTTAGGTGATTTTTGGAGCTACTTTGAAGCGACACCTTTAAGTTAAAAAAAAAAAAAGCTCTAAAGATATATGAATAAAACTGCCAGTTTAAGGTGATTTCTTGTCATGAGCAATACTGTTTTTTTCCTCTTCTTATCAAATTAAAATTTCCATTTCTTTTTTCTTCCTTTTTATAATTCATTACATGAGTATATTTGTATTATTATTATTACTTAATATTGAGTCATCCATTCTCAAAACCTCCTTACTCCAATTCAGGATCATTTGGAAATCATGGAGGGCAAGACAAAAATTAACACTGGATCAGTTTATAAGCATCTGATAATGTAACATGCTGTGACAGATGGCAGACATGGGCTGGCATCTCTGCTGGTATGATCCTTATTTACTTATCTAGCTGGGAGGTCAAGGTAATTAATGACCAAAAAGGGATGCTGGCAGTAGATGACAATATAGAAGTGGGCATGCTGATATACTGACAAGGCTGGAACGAAGAACTTTACCCCGTTGGGAGGCCAGCATAATAGTTGGACAGGGGAAGACAACCTGCTAGGATTAAATGCTCACCCCACATGCTAGATTGCAGCATCCCTAGGCCATGGTACCTATATGTACACCTGCAGGGCATACTGGAAACTATATTCCCATGGGGCAGCCCTGCTTGGTTCTGTGGGTACTGCCAGGAGGTTTAAGGTTTAAAGTTTCTTTAAGGTGCTGCAAGAATTAGCGATTGCTACATTGTGGGGTTTCCACCTAACCCAGAAGGGCTTCCTACACTCTTAAAAATGGTGGTTCTTTAATGGCATTTTGTGGTTCTTTTCAGGGTACTGTTTCTCAACAAAGCACCATTTCATTCTGGGAAGTGTTCTTTGCATATGAAGCTGGTTCACTAATAGATGAAGCAGATCACTAATACAGTAGATTAAGAAAACTTGGACTTAGCATTTGTTATTGCATGCAATACAGTCCTTTTAAAATCATGAGCCATTGGTATTTCACAAATCTGTTACCATCTATTCACTCTTCACTGTATGGAGCCTGCTGCAGATTTAATAAATAAATTGCTTTTTCTGAAACCTTTTTGTGGATGGGTCTTTTGGGAACCAAAAATGGTTCCCCTGTGGCATCACTCTGAAGAACTACTCTGACACCTATATTTTTAAGAGTGCACGTGCAGTGTTCTAGCACGGGAAGTACTCCTGGGTCCTGTACAAAAGGATCCACTCCGCTTCACAAGGCTAATTGGAGTTGGATAGGAAAGGACAAAGCTAGCCTGGGAGGAGTGGAGGAAAAGAGGGAGAGAGAAGAGAATCTTTATTTGTATTGTGTTCCATAAGAAGCCTATTTCAAAGGTATTTTTGAAAACAGAAGCATCTATTTGCATTGGGCCTTGTGTCTATAATGTTGTTTCTAGTATTTGGGGTGCTGCTATGCCCCTTACAGGTCACACATGCATATCTTTGGGAAGAGAAAGAAAACTGGAGTGCCTTCAACCAGAAGCTATGATGAGAATGTGCAAATTGCATTTAGTGACAGGACAAGCATTTGAAATGGCAAGGTAGCAGCACTAACCGCTGTACCCCTATGCCATCACCATCATAATTATTATGACTATTATTGTTAAATTGGTTTGAGTGTTACTTGGCAGGTAGAAAATTATTTGTTAGTTGTGGTAATTATACTTCAAAGACACATGATATTCTACACTGTATATGGTGTTCCACAAGGCTCTATCCTGGGTCCGCTGCTATTTTCGATTTACATGCTTCCGTTAGGTCAGATTATCTCAAGGCATAACGTGAGCTACCACAGCTATGCTGACGACACACAACTGGATTTATCAATAGCACCTGATGACCCCGACTCTCTTGATTCACTAACACAATATCTTACTTGTGTTTCTGAATGGATGAGTAGTAATTTTCTCAAACTAAATAAAGAGAAAACAGAAATTTTAGTGATTGGCAAAACATGGATATAATGAGGTTATTAGAAATAAACTTGATCATTAGGATTAAAAGTCAAGACAGAGGTAAAGAATTTAGGGGTAATTATTGACTCTGACCTAAATTTTAAATAACATATAATCAGATTACTATGACAGCATTTTTTCACTTAAAAAATAGCAAAAGTTAGACCTTTTATAACATTGCAAGATGCTGAGAAATTAGTTCATGCTTTTCATTTTCAGTTGGCTAGATTACGGTAACGCACTCCTCTCAGGACTACCAAAAAAGACATCCATCAAGTGCAACTAGTGCAGAATCCAGCTGCAAGAATCTTCCAATTTTAATGTCACTACATTGGTTACCTGTGTCATTTAGAATTGACTTTAAAATACTGCTTATGGTTTACAAAGCCTTTAATAATCTCGCTCCATCCTATATTTCAGAATGTCTTTCACACTCCAAATCGTAACCTTAGATCTGCTTATAATTCCAGGAGCTTAACTTAAAAGAAGTGGTGAGTCAGCTTTCTAATTTTATGCACCTAAAGACATGCAGGCTAGGTGCATTGGCAATTCTAAATTGGTCCTAGTGTGTGCTTGGTGTGTGGGTGTGTGTGTGTCCTGCGGTGGGTTGGCGCCCTGGCCGGGATTGGTTCCTGCCTTGCGCTCTGTGTTGGCTGGGATTGGCTCCAGCGGACTCCCATGACCCTGTGTTCGGAGTCAGTGGGTTGGAAAATGAATGAATGAATGAACGAATGAATGAATGAATGAATGAAAATCTGCAATAGCTTACCGATAGAAATTCGGCAGGCTAATATGGTGGAGCACTTTAAAAAATTGCTAAAAACACATTATTTTGACATGGTTTTCTCATAGCTTCATTTTAGTTTAATACTGATATTCTGTATATGCATTTAATTATCATTATCATTCATGGTAGCTCCGAAATCCGTACTAACCCCTACTTTCTCTGCTGTTCTTTTTCTGGTTTTCTGTGGTGGCAATCTGCTCCACCACCACCTGATCAAAGCACCGTGATGTCCCTACATTGATGGATTAAAGGCCAGAAGTCCACATGACCATCATCATCAGGTTCTTCCATTTGATGCCTGAAAACCATGAGGACTGATTGAGATTATTTATGTTAGGTAGAATGCCTAGAGGGGCTGGGCGGTCTCATGGCCTCAGAACCCCTGCAGATTTAGATTTTTTTTTCTCCAGTTTTTTTTTTTTTTTTCTGTCCTCCCTGGCCATCGGACCTTACTTTTATTCTATGTTAATTAATATTGCCTAATTTTACTTTTATATTTTGCCTTTTTTATCTTTCTTCATCCTGTACAGCACTTTGAGCTACATCATTTGTATGAAAACATGCTATATAAATAAATATTGTTGTTGTTGTTGGGGTTTGGGGCGCTGCAACATCCCCTACAGGTCACAACCTGTAATAAATATCTGTCAGGCTAATCTGAGTCTACTTGAATAAGTGCAAGGCACCATTTCTAATAGGAGAGGGGTATCAGGTTTGTTTAACCGACCCCCAAACCCTCTGTCTTCTGTCTGATTTGCCTTATTGTTGGTTTCCTCTTCCTTTCGATGATATGGTCAATTTGCAATAGCTGGGGGTGTGTGTGTGTGTGTGTGTGGGGGGGGGGGCTATGTTAAACCGCAATTGTTTTTTTCTTCCTGGCTCCCACTTGAGTGGCTTCTGAGGTCAAGGACAGTCCTTCAAAGCTATGCCATGAGTCTCTGTACCACATTAAGCTCTGATAATGAATTAAAAAACAAGTCTGGATCTGGGGTGATGCTACCTATGTGGATACCCGCAAAGCATGCTGGGAGCTGTAGTCTCAGCTCTTGTGAATACACCTTATAGCCAAGTAGTTTTCACTGGAAAATTCCAGCTGCTGTGTTGCAGCTTTTAACCCAAACCTCCCAAACTGAGCATATTTAAGGTGCTCCCAGAAATCAAGGTCTCATGTATTAACAATAAAGTAAGTGACTATTATCTCCTAGCTGTGCAGCTCCCTATCCTTTATTGTCTAATATTTGTCATCTTCTTTTCACAATGCCTATTTTAAATTTCATTAATGGTAGATAAGCTATTTTTATGAATTTTTGGTATCATTCTAGGTGTGGCAGTTAATCGAAGAGTGTGCCATCCCTAAAACAGCTCCTGGCAATAACAATGTACATGATTTGAATTTTACTTTTAATCATTTTACTTGTCTCCACTTGACTGAACATTCAAATTGACCCTCACATGTAACATCACTATTTACAAAACACTTTTCGGTGAGACTCCTTAGAATTTTAGCATCACTGTAATAGATGATAACACTTATTGTGAAATTTTCAGCAGAACTGTGTAGCCATTTTCTTTACCTGAAACAGACTAATGAAATGCACAAATAAGGAAGCAGTCATAAAACATAGCAAGACAACAAACTTTTTCTATGAACCGTCACAAAAAATGTTGTTTTGTCAGTAGAAGGAAAATTTTGCTTTTATGTTTTCTTACTAATTGTTATGCTTCTATGCTTTTGACCCATGCAGATTCCATTTCTGCAATGAATTTGATTTATGTGTAACACCCTGTTGAGAACACTATCATTTTGTGACATATTTACAATAGTACCATGCCAACATTTCCTTTATTGATTTGAATCACAGACAACAGCATTTTATGTTTTCAGAGTATTGTTATTAGTAACAGTGCATTGTTGCAACCATCTGGTGACCAGAAGTGGTGGCGCATGATGTCATCATGCTACTGGTGTGGGTGGCTGTGCACTAATGATGGCATCCAGACTTCTGGATTGGATAAAGAAAATTTTGCAGGACTTGTGTGAGTTCTTTGACTTTGATTTTTGTTTAGTGATTTTCTTTTGGTAATTTGTATTTTTGATTTCCTGGTTTTGACTGGCTTTTTGTCTGTAAACTCTCCCATCTCCTGATCCTTCTACAAAACTGTCTCTGTCTCTCTGTTTCTTCCCTCTGTGGCAAAACATTCATGTTCTGAACCCTCAAAGTTCACAGCAGGATTGCACTGAGTATCATAGTGTTCATACTTTTAACAGCATAAGAAGACATGTTTGTCAGTCACTTATAGCTGTTGTCCCATTGCATCGTAAATCAAGAATCTAAATTCTTCAGGGACACTTCATGTATGCGCCATCATGTTGGTCCTTTGCTGTTTCACGGATTCATAACCTACTTTCAAGTTCCATGCCCAGTCATTGTCTGTGTTGAGGTGGCTGGCATTTTCTCTCCAAGTCTATGAGTTTCTTTTATGGTTTTCCTCCCAGAGAGATTATTTGATGATTCTATAATTGACCTCAATGTGAGTGAGTATGTATGTGTGTGTCCTGTGATAGACAAAAGCCCTGGTAACAGTTACTTCTTGTTTTGAGCCCATTGCTACTGAGAGAACCTCTGGTCCCTCATGTACCTGAATTGGATTAAATGAATTTGAGAACATATGTACTGTGTGCATTTTATATGTGGAGTTTACATGTCCTCTAGGACTTTATCTGATTTAACTCTTGCATGTCAATGACTGTGCTATTCTGACTTTCAGGTGTGTTTTTATCTCATGAAAAGAAACATGTGGATAAGTAGCAGTTGGGTAGACTTTGACTCCTTCTTTATATAGTAGAAAACTAAGTGGCTTCTGAATAACTGGACATTTGCTTTGCTTTATGTACCAAACTTTGATTAAGACTCATTGTTTCTAGCTTATCTTGTATACGTCTATAACCAGTATATATACTATATACATTATAGTATATATACTATATACATTGCAAAGAGAACATCTGCACTAGGGAGTGGGACTTGATTATTATTTATAGAAATTGTCTCATTAGACAATGGCAGAACTGAGATTCCCAAATTGATATGTAGAGCATTTCCAACATGCAATTCAAGAGTTAAGAGGTTTCTGAACATGAAAATGCACATTTTTGTCATCTTAATTGATTTTATGATGAAATTTCTCTGTGCTTTTCATGGAGTAATACCATTAATGGCACTCTAAATTATACCAGCTCACTTTGGTGACATCTCTGGCTTTCATAAGAATCTGAATGGGCTAAAGAAAGAAGCAAACAAATAATAAGAGCACACCACACTTTCATGCAAAATGGAAATATTTTATGCCTCATTAAATACAATAGGTCCTTCATTTTTACAAGGTATTTTATTGATTTTTTTATTTACTTAGAGATGAAAATAAGATATAATTGGTAACTTAATGAATGATCAAACTTTCAGTGGTTCTACTGTGAGTTTCCTGTCTGGTTCATATTTAAAAACATTTGTATAATTGTAGTCTGTATTTTGGATGTAGGAGTTTTCAAGTATTTAAAGACTGTGTTCACCCAGTTAAAGGGCAGTGATTTTAAAAAGAAATAGTTTCGTGTGTTAACAGCTGATGAAAATCTAGAAAAATAGCTCCTGTAAAATGTTAATACTTACTGTATGTAAACATTTGATACATATCAAAGAAATCCCTTGGCCTACTTTCTTCCCACAGTTTTTTACCGCCCTTTTAAAAGTGGTTAAGGTTAGGGTTTGGTTAAACTTAGTCCCTAAATACAGTGTCCAGATTTGGATTCACCCAAATTAGCTCAGTGCTTGCTGGCTTGATCTTTAAATATAATCTCAATTTGCAGATTTTCATTTAAGCCAATTTTTTAATTAGAAGCTCTTTTATTTTATTAGTTCGGTTGCTTGTTAAGATTTAAAACCTGTAATTATTTTACTTTTCAACAGCTGCCTTTAGAATCTCTAATTGGTTCTTACCTGTTGATATGTTTACATTTTGCGTTCCAGGTTTCAAAAGGTAATGACACAACTGAGAAGTGCCTTAGGCACATGTACGTGAATGCCAGCATGAGACGTCACGAGTGTCATTGTGTATTTAAGTGGATAATCCACAATGTTTTCGTGTTTCAAGTTTGTTTTTGGTAAAGGAAAGTAAAAAGGAAGATAAAATAACTTTTTGCTTTAAGTTTTAGACGTTCTTTTTAGTTACTGGCTTGGATTTTTTTCTTTGTGTTGACTGCACCATTTTGGTAATCGATTTTTGTGAAAAACTAATGGCAAAAGTTTTGCCCAGAATTGAAAATATTCCCTGCTGCTAAATACAAAATATAATTGTAACCCTTTTTTTATGAATCAATCAGTTAGATCAAGATACTGACAACTTTTTCAATCATGTTTAATTTACCCCATCAGACTTTTTCCTATTTGCTTTGAGAAAGTCACGCTCACCCAACCTCTGCTTCACATTGATTAAATATTCCCTGCCGTATAACCTGCAAGTCCCATTTCTAAACCTCTTCTGCTTTTTCCATTAGAGCTGCTGGGAACTGGACACATTCTGGCAAAATCAGGCAGTAGGCAAGAGCCCGTCAGAGATGTCCGTGTGTTGCAGATCAGTTTAGAGATTCTGTTTAATCTGACATGCACACCTGTGAGAATGGGAGGAAACTAAAGTACCAAGAAAAAAAAGCCAGCTTTTTCTAATTAGGAGTTGCCTCGTTCAGTTCCGTTCAGAAATTGTTTGTCCAGATTTTATGTAGTAAATTCTGTAATAGCATTCACTATCCAATAAAAATGTCTTACAAGGAAAAGCTGATCAGATATCTATAACTGAGCAAGCAAACATGTGTAAAGATTTATGCCACCCCAGTGCCCATTATCTCTATCTATTTGATATTTCACTACTAATTGAATGAGAGCACTGCTCACTTTGTTTCATCTTTCTGCCCTGTTAGGAGCTCAAAGCCTGTAGGTGACCTGCAATTGTTGGAGAAAAAAGTGGACTTGTTCATCAGAGGACATCATTTAGGCATTAATAATGTTAGGTTCACCAGTTCAGCATTCTGTCTCACCTTGTATTTGATTTTCACCTTACATGTCTTCATATATTATGCTCCTATCATTCAGTTTAACCTTTCACCACTTGCACTTTACAGATCACACTGTTACAAAAGAAATCTAATGAAGATGGAATGATTTTCTCCAAGTCAATGACAGCAACTATGAAGCCTAAAAATGATTTGTATTTGTTTTATATAGTACGATCACTCTGCACATTTCAAAGCAAGTCAAATGATGGTAAAATACAACATGCAACAGCACATTTCACATTTACAGCACTTGGCATGAGTAAAACAATCAAGACTACAGTTTGTGCAAGTTGACTATAAGAATATTTAAAAATTTGTAAATCTATACAATGCAGAGGAACATTAGCAGGGTTTTGAATGTTACGATTAAAGAATCCTTAAAGACAGACATTAAATAATACTTATAAGAACATGTAATGCTGGCTTGCCTGTCTTTTCCTTCTGTAGAATAGGACTCCCCATATGGTGGCTCTACTGCTGATATTGTCCCATTTGGACCCCAGATTATCCTGTAAAAGGTGATGCATGTGGTACATTTTTTTCACGCTATGGATATATTCAGTTTTCTCTGCAATACTCTTAAAGCTCATTAAGTCGACATATCATATTTGCAAGATCATTTGCCTGAAAAATGTGAAATTCAAAAAAGGTAGCAGGGTTAACGGAACCATTGAATGCTGAAAGTGATAAATTAAATAAAATGGTAATTTTCCTTTACGTACAAAAGTGGAAGGAAATGTAGTGCATCTTACTTACAAAGAAAGTGAGTCACACTATAAAAAGCACGCCATTCAGGGGCACTCTGACAAAAAACATTCTCATAGTATTTTGGAGATACTGTAATATCTCCTTCGGGGCCTTCTGTGATCCTGGGAAATGTGAACTCACTACCAAATAAGATCGACGAACTGTCTGCACTGGTGAAAAATGTCAGGACCTACAGAGAATGCAGTTTGTTGTGTTTTTGTGAAACGTGGCTAACAACTAACATCCCAGATGCTAACGTGGAGCTACCTGGGTTTAGCACAGTTAGAGCGGACAGAGACGCAAATATCTGTGGGAAGCGGAAAGGTGGAGGACTCGCTCTCTATGTGAATGCAAGGTAATATCAAAATCACCAACTGCTGCAGGGACATCAAACTGTTGGCCGTAAGTCTGCATCCCTATTACTTGCCCATAGAGTTTTTATTGTATACATCCCTCCTCGGGCGGACGTGGAGATAGCGGGTGACATCATCCACGCCGCTGTTGCTAAACTACAAACACAGCACCCCGAGGCACTTGTGCTAATCTCTGGAGACTTTAACCATGGACGAAACATTACCTGCCTTCTCCCAGTACGTGGATTGTAACATCCGGGAAAATAGGACTATTGACTTACTGTATGCAAACGTTAAAGACTCATACAGCGCCACCCCGCTGCCTGCGCTTGAGAAAGCAGATCATAACCTGGTTCTGCTTCAGCCTCACTACAAACCAAGAGTGAGGGTCCTACCTACAACCACACGCTCATTCAGGAAGTGCTCCCCTGAGGCAGAGCAGGCTCTGAGAGACTACTTTGGAACTACGGACTGGGATATCCTGCAGGGATCATATAGTGAGAACACTGAGGAGGTTGTTGACTGCACTACTGACTACATCAACTTCTGTATGGACGTTGTAGTTCCAGTAAGAAAAGTACGCTGCTATGCTAACAACAAGCCATGGGTTACAAGTGACATCAAGGGCCTTTTGAACCAGAAAAAAGGGCTTTTAAAGGCGGTGATCAGCATGAGCGTGCAGAAGGAACTCTGAGTCCAGCTCAGGGCGGCGAAGGAGCAGTACCGGAGAAAGCTGGAGCAGAAGTTGCAGAATAACAGCATGAAGGAAGTGTGGGATGAGATGAAGATCATCACTGGCTGCAGCTCAAAGCAGGGTGCCAACATCGAGAGAGACGTGGACAGAGCAAACCTGATGAACAACTTCTTTAACAGGTTTGACCACCCTAACCCACTCTCACCTCAGAGTACTGCACCCTCCACACATCCTTCTGCTGATACCAGCATAATTTAATAATAATTTTTTGCATTTATATAGCACTTTTCTCACAACTCAAAGCGCTTAGCAATTGCAGGTTAAGGGCCTTGCTTAAGGGCCCAACAGAGCAGAGTCCATATTGGCATTTACGGGATTCGAACTGGCAACCTTCCAATTGCCAGTGCATAGGAGAGAGTTTCCCCCCACCCACAATTACAGCAGCCCAGCTAAGCAGAGAGCTGAGGAGACTTTGTGCCAGCAAAGCAGTTGGTCCAGATGGAGTATCGCCACGACTGCTGAAAGCCTGTGTGTTGGAACTGGGGAGTCGTCTACAGCGTATCTTCAACCTGAGCCTGGAACAAGGGAGAGTCCTGAGGCTTTGGAAAACATCTTGCATCAACCCAGTCCCAAAGGTATCACATCCTAGTGAGCTGAATGACTTCAGCCTGTCGCCCTGACATCACATGTGATGAAGACCAAGGAGCGGCTGCTGCTTCACCACCTGAGGCCACAGGTCCACCACACCCTCGACTCTCTGCAGTTCGCATACCAGGAGAAGGTGGAAGCAGAGGATGCCACCATCTACATACTTGCCTTCAACACCATCCAACCTCTGCTCCTTAGGGACAAGCTGACAGAGATGAGAGTAGATTCATACCTGGTGGCATGGATCATGGACTATCTTACAGACAGACCTCAGTATGAGTGTCTCAGGAACTGCAGGTCTGACATTGTGGTCAGCAGCACAGGAGCGCTGCAGGGGACTGTACTTTCTCCAGTCCTGTTCAGCCTATATACATCGGACTTTCAATACAACTCGGAGTCCTGCCACATACAAAAGTTCGCTGACGACACTGCTATCGTGGGCTGCATCAGGAGTGGGCAGGAGGAGGAGTATAGGAACCTAATCAATGACTTTGTTAAATGGTGCGACTCAAACCACCTACAACTGAACACCAGCAAAACCAAGGAGCTGGTGGTGGATTTTAGGAGGACCAGACCTCTCATGGACCCCGTGATCATCAGAGGTGACTGTGTGCAGAGGGTACAGACCTATAAATACCTGGGAGTGCAGCTGGATGATAAATTGGACTGGACTGCCAATACTGATGCTCTGTGTAAGAAAGGACAGAGTCGACTATACTACCTTAGAAGGCTGGCATCCTTCAACATCTGCAATAAGCATCCCACACTATGCGACTCTTCAGTTCCACCCAAGGGGGTAAACGTTAACATTATACAAAGTTATTGTCTGTTATACCTACATTTTTATTACTCTTTAATGTTGTTTTTTACTCAGTATGCTGCTGCTGGAGTATGTGAATTTCTCCTTGAGATTAATAAAGTATCTATCTATCTATCTATCTATCTATCTATCTATCTATCTATCTATCTATCTATCTATCTATCTATCTATCTATCTATCTATCTATCTATCTATCTATCTATCTAAAAGGCATAAAGGTGAAACTACTGATTTAAAAGTAGCAGATGTATATTGCTTGATACAGTTAGGCCCATAAATATTTGGACAGAGACAACGTTTTTCTAAATTTGGTTCTGTACATTACCACAATGAATTTTAAATGAAACAACTCAGATGCAGTGAAGTGCAGACTTTCAGCTTTAATTCAGTGGGGTGAACAAAACGATTGCATAAAAATGTGAGGCAACTAAAGCATTTTTTTAACATAATCCCTTCATTTCAGGGGCTCAAAAGTAATTGGACAAATTAAATAACTGGAAATAAAATGTTCATTTCTAATACTTGGTTGAAAACCCTTTGCTGGCAATGACAGCCTGAAGTCTTGAACTCATGGACATCACCAGATGCTGGGTTTCCTCCTTTTTAATGCTCTGCCAGGCCTTTACTGCAGTGGCTTTCAGTTGCTGTTTGTTTGTGGGCCTTTCTGTCTGAAGTTTAGTCTTCAACAAGTGAAATGCATGCTCAATTGGGTTAAGATCAGGTGACTGACTTCGCCACTCAAGAATTTTCCACTTCTTTGCTTTAATAAACTCCTGGATTGCTTTGGCTGTATGTTTCGGGTCATTGTTCATCTGTATCATGAAACGCTGGCCAATCAATTTGACTGCATTTAGCTGGATTTGAGCTGACAGTATGTCTCTGTGAACACCTCAGAATTCATTTGGCTGCTTCTGTCCTGTGTCACATCATCAATAAACACTAGTGTCCCAGTGCCACTGGCAGCCATGCACGCCCAAGCCATCACACTGCCTGGTAGACTTGGATATCGATACGCCTACCCAATAGAGAGTGTTGTTCACTTGGTTGGCTGTTGTGAAGGGGTTTCTCTTCACCATGGAAATGATTCTGCGATCATCCACCACTGTTGTCTTCCATGGACGTCCAGGTCTTTTTGCGTTGCTGAGTTCACCAGTGCTTGCTTTCTTTCTCAGGATGTACCAAACTGTAGATTTTGCCACTCGTAATATTGGAGCAATTTCTCGGATGGGTTTTTTCTGTTTTTGCAGCTTAAGGATGGCTTCTTTCACCTGCATGAAGAGCTCCTTTGACTGCATGTTGTCTATTTACAGCAAAATCTTCCACATGCAAGCACCACACCTCAAATCAACTCCAGGCCTTTTATCTGCTTAATTGATAATGACATAACGACGGACTTGCCCACACCTGCCCATGAAATAGCCTTTGAGTCAATTGTCCAATTACTTTTGAGCCCCTGAAATGAAGGGATTGTGTTAAAAAAATGCTTTAGTTGCTTCACATTTTTATGCAATTGTTTTGTTCACCCCACTGAATTAAAGCTGAAAGTCTGCACTTCAACTGCATCTGAGTTGTTTCATTTAAAATTCATTGTGGTAATGTACAGAACCAAAATTAGAAAAAGTTGTCTCAGTCCAAATATTTATGGACCTAACTGTAATTACATACATCAAACTCAGTTTAGTTGACCTGACTTGTGAAGTAAACCTGGGTATTGGTACCCTCATTGAACCACAGAGGATGCTACCCTCAAAGGAAGTGGTTTTTCAAGACCCCAGAAGTCATAATATGAGGTCTATTAAGGGGTTTGAGGTTCCCCAGACAACTAGGGGGCAATGCTTTGTTGCTTCGTGGGTGAACTGGGGAGGACAACCAATCTGGCCGTCTCAACAGCACTCTGTAGTAGTGGTGACCTGCAGGAATCTCTGTTGCCACTAGAGGGAGTCCTACTCATGTCACACCAGAGTACCCGGAACTACTTATACCAGGGTATCTGAAAGGTGCTTGGGGCACTGCACAAAAGGGGCTTGCTTCCTTTCATAAGATAGCTTAGAGTTGGGAGGCAACTGGTGACAAGAGCTCAGCCCGACAGAGGGAAAAAGGACACCCAAGATGTGAGCAGAGGGAACGTGTTTACAGAGTAGCCATGGGTTACTATTAATTAGTTAGGCTCGGGGGACAGAGGCGTTTATTATTTTCTGTTTTGTTTGTACTTTATTGTTTTCCTGTATCACTTTTTGAGACTTTGTTGTTAAAGCCTTTGTTTTGTTTTATCATTTTGGACTTCTGGATTGGTATTTAAGGTTGCAAGATTCCACCTACAGACCACAAAATCTTTAAAATCCTTCACATATTTCAGATATGGTTAATTTCTCAGTGCAGTAATGTATGCATTAATGCATAACTGTACTATAAAATTATTAGTTGTATCAGGTTACTTCAAGTTCTGACCAATCAGATGACCTGTTTTTATAAGGTTCATGGACTGGGTACAGTGTATTGGTTACAGTCCATACACTTTCTAATCAGATAGTTTGCTTTAGCCACCATGCATTCTGTGAAAGATCTCTCCAAGTGAAAATATAGTCATCAGCCAGAGGAAGTCAAGTCTAGGAGCTCCAGTAATGGAAGAACATTTTATATTGTGATTTTGTAATTGATGTTGTCAGTGGTATTGTCTACTGGCTTTGATATAAAATGTTACAGCTTATGGTAAGTTGTGTACAGTAAGTAATACAAGGTGCTCTGCTTCCTTGTTGTTGTTATTATTAATCTGATATGTATAATGTGTACATATTGTAGCATATAGTATATGAGTAGATATGTGGTGTCTCCTTCTAGTTTTGTGCAGTTCTTATATGCAAGAAATGTTAATGTGGGTTAAAGATACCTGCTGTAATACCAGCAAAATACCAACTGTAGCAAAAAAAACAAAAAAAAAAACAGTAATTACATGTATACATCATTATAAAAACCGGAAAGACAGCTCCAACCCCTAGCCTCCTCCTCACCTCATCCCTTATTTGTTCTTGAAGAATATTATCATCCTAATTTAATCTTATGCTATGAAAAGAAGATTTAGAGGATTCAATATTTTTTTATTCCCATTTCCAGCCACCTCCAAAGACAACCAACTTCAGTCATTCCATGCGACTCACATCAGGCTCACGCCCAAATAAATGCCTATAAGTTACAATGAAGTCCAAAGTAAATTTGATATAACCTTTGTCTAAGGCTAAGTCACAGGTTCAAATATCACTTTGTAGATGAGCCCATTATAGCAAGTGAAACCATTTGAATTTATGGAGATCTGCATATGCGCCACTGGCTTTTCATGTTCTTTTCATGCATTTCACATTGCTTGCGCGGTACAGGTCCTGACTGTGGAGCGACTTCTCTGACAGCCCCTCATTAGCCAGGCTATCATGTGAGACAACTTCTCTTGTTAATTCTCTGGTATTTAAGACAGTGCTGCATTTTTGCAACTCTTGTTCAATCAACTTACATTTTCTCAGTCTTTCACTCTGCTACAGTAGTTCTCTAGCCTTTGTATTGACTCTTTGTTCTTTACAGCTCCCTTCTGTCTTATTTTACTTCTGACCATTTAATCACTTGGGCCTATTCATAACTGAATAATCCAAAGATCCTATTACTATTTTAGTGGCAGATATTAAACACTAAATGCTTAGCAAGAATGTAAAATATAGACAATTAAAGCCAAGATTCCAATCACTAAGAAAGGTATGACTGTAAGTCAAAATACCAAAGCATCACTACACTTGGTTTTAATAGGAATCATATCCTTACTAGTGATTATGCATTCCCTTATTAACAAAGCTCAGACAAGATTTACACTTGAAGTTCACTCTTAAATAAGTTGGCCACTATGATGTTATGTGCTGATGTATGCACGCACCACAATAATCATATCTTCACAACAGATGCGTGCTTGATGAAGTCAATGACAAGCAGAAATATAACCGAAAATTGGAATATAATTTGTTTTAGATATAACAGAGAATAAAATGTGAAATATAATGAAACCCAAATAGATCCTGACAGTGCATAGACAGTGCTGCCAAGATGCCAGCAGTGGTTCCTAACATTTTCTATGCCCCACATCCCTAGAAGATGTTTGATTTATGTTTGCACCCGCTACAATAGCAATAACACATTTGAGACTGAAGATGTCAAATGTCTAATTTTTGTACCACAAAAGGGGGAGCAAATCTAAATGATAAAAATAAGCCTTTCACTCAGTGCATAAAATTTAAATATAAACAGAGCAATTTACCTTTATAAAACTCAATAGTCCTGTAAATGTTTCCCCCATGAAGCTTAGACACTCGATTAATGTTCTTGGGGTCTGGGTATCCTCCGAAGCATCAAGTGTCTCAAAGAACTGACACACAGTCAACCATCAAGGGGTCTGATGGATTGGAGAACCCAGTGAAGCAACAGGTTCTGGTGTGACGCTAAGCAATACAACAAAGTCTATGAGTTTTGTCCCCCGATAACACCTGCACTGCAGTTCAAAAACAGATGTACCACAGAGTTGAAATTGCTCCGCTACTGTCAGGACGACCAGCAGAAGAGATGAGCTAAGTGTAAGCAGCAGGTGTTACATCCAATTCAGTCCCCCTTGCCCCCCCAAGTAAAAATGTCAATCAAACCTCAAAATCAGTGACACAAATCAGGGCACACCGAGAAATCAATAGTAGACCTCTCCCTTCTGTATAGATCAATGCAAGGTCCAAATTGCATTCTGTTAAAAATTCTCCTCCTGAAGCAAGGAACAAGTGAGAACGTGCATTTCGGTGTCTCGATCACAAGAGACAATTGCATGTACAATGCTTGATTCTTTTCCTATCATGGAACAAGAACACTAACTACAAATGATGGCACACTGCAAGACACAGACTGTTGACGAATCGCAACGCAGCCTTCCTCTTTGTTGCACACCCTGAAATGTCATCTCACATCTCCTTGAGATGCGAGCACCCCAGGTTTGGAACCCCTAGTCTAAAGTGTCACTCCGCAAATAATTAATTTCCAACAGCTGAATCTGCACTCGGGGAAAGTCCACCTGTGCCTACATAAATCTGAGGTGTCACCAAAGTTAAGTACCAAAAATAAAACAAAAAATGAAATTGTTTGCACCAAAATGAGACAATGTCTATGACACAGATGACTGAATTTGTGATGAAACGTTTTGAAACAAAGATCAGGCCAGCTCATCCTGCTGTCTATGTTTGAGCAGACATGGGCATTCTGTGGTGGTTGTTTCAAAGCACTTATAACTCGGAGTATATTAGTTGCTTAAGGTTTATGTGCCTAAATCCAAGCAAGACATAATTTTGCAAAGCTAAATGGGCTGATAGATTTCTAATCATCTGCACTACTCTTTCTTCACCTGTCCTCCTGGTTATGCCATGTTGAATCAGGGTAGCACCTGAGAATGTCCGGCTCCAGTTAATATGTGTTGTAAGAAGGCTCCCTGAGGTCTCTCTGTCATTAATGCATTACATTTCATAGGCTACCGTAAAAGATGACCTGTCTGACCCTGGTGTTGCCAATAATTAGAGGTCATACTGGTATGTAATCAGAAGCCCTGAGTTTACGGAGAGGAAACTGAGGTGTTAAGCAACAGCTTTGTTCCCAAGTGTCCTGGCTGGGCAAAGCCCTCAGGCTATTCTGTGTTTTAGGTCTGACATTTGTTTTCCAGTAACCTCCTCTTTTCCTTTGATACTTTTACATGATGTTTGTGGTTTCAGACCTTTCATAGGCCGTAAATGACTTAAACTTTAGAACAAGTAAGACAGATATATGAATTTTATCCTGACCTTAGTTTACACCAGGGTCAGTCAGTCTAATCGTGTCCAGTACAAAATATGCAGGGTTAAACTATGGGGGACAAGTTTCAGAAAGTTTTGGAAAGGTTAATTGGTGACTTTAAACTGTCCGCGTTTGAGTGAGTGTAGATGTGTGCATGAGGGTGGCCTTCCTGGAGTCATTCTTACCTTAAGCCAATGATGACAAGCTCTGCCCCTCTGCAATGAAAACTTGGGAAACAGTTATGGCCTACAAATGTTGTCAGTTACCAAGTAATTGTTATTTTTCTTTGCTAATACTTCTGAACATTGCTCGCCGTTCTTATTATTCATGCCTGTCAATATTTATGAAGTCTGTGAATAATTGAACAACCATAGCAGCCTACATGTTTGATGGGTTAAACCAATCCATACAAGATATTGAATCCCTCTCTTATTGTATGCCATCACCCATGCTTGGGGACTTTGTCCATAAAGCCAAAGTCTCCACATCTTTAAAGAAATTAGAGGAGTAAGCAGCTACAGACCAGACAGCCCAGCAACAGGGGGATTCATAGATCTGCTTCACGTCTTTCTATCTGAAACTTCAGGAGTGAAAGAAAAAAACAGAGAGAAACTCTCATGACAGTCAGAGCATTCCACATGATTTGAGCATTTTTTCTTCTGATAAATAAAATAAAATGAAAAAAAAAAACCTACCTGGATTTACACAAATGCTAGAAAAACTCTTAAATAGCCATGACTCATTCACAGGGTCACTTGCCTTTACTGAAAATGAGGTATAGCAGTGTGGGCGTCTCACTAATTTGAAGATATAAACTGGATATTTGTCTTATTATTCTGAATCTATTTAAAGAATTTGAACAGGCAACGATTTGATGAATTTTTCAAGTTGCCACAGATACACAAGCAGCAGAAATCAAAAGCTATAAAAAGTTAAAGCGTCAAGCATTGTAAGTCACTAAATGAAGCTTGTCTGTTTTTTCTTTTCTTTTTCTTTTTTTTCAAAGAAGGTGTTCAGTGTTTGCTTCATATACAAGGCGCCACATTCCAATCTGGTCTTCTTGGAATATGTATATGTATATTTTTTTTATTAATAATCCATATGTGTTCATTTGGCTTTCTTTTTAAACATTTCCAGAAATTCAACTAGTGGCTTTGAATCAAGACTTAATTTAAATTAGAAATATTATGACATACATTTTACAAAATACTCACTCAGCACAAGGTCACATCATATGAAAACGCCTAGCGTAAAACAAGCTCCTTGTCACCGTTATTTTTTTAATCTATTATGGTAGTCCTTCATTAAAAAAAAAATCAATAAACCTACACTGAATCCCATACAATACTTAGATAAGACCAGTGTACCCAAATATCTGGTAATGCAATAGGATTCCTAAATGTTTGCAATGCAGTGTGAGTAGTTTCATATCAAAAAAGGCTGCACATTTTAAAAGCCTTAAGGGGAAGCTTCAGATGTTTAAACCACAAATGATACATTTCTGAATTAGCTGCTCATAAAAATGTCAAAAAGCAGAGAAATGGAAATTGCTTCGAGAAAAAGACAGCCCAAAATCAATGTCTTAACAACTAGGCTGACAGCACAGTAACACTTTGATTAGCACTAATGTTTCATGGAGTGATATTTGCCCAACATGTGTATGAGGTTTTCTCCCACGGTCCTTAGACATGAAGGCGTATTAAAGAAGTACACACATCTGTTGGAAGCTCCAGGCCATCAACTGTCGATATGGAGCCCTAAATTCTTTTCCATTCTTTCATTGCTCTTCTCCATGTACTCCAACTCCTGCCCAGTCCCAAAGACATAAAGGCTAGATTGGTGGACAACTCAGATTTGATTGTGTGAGGAAGTGTAGGTATCAGCTAGACTATGCCTTACAAAGGACTGACCCACCATCCAGGAACGATGCCTGTTTTGTTCCCGACGCTAGTATAGGCTTTGTCACCCTGTGACCCTCCATTGCAATCAGGTCTGGAGCATGGCAGGATTTGCCTGTTGCTTCTGGTATCGCCATTACTGGCTTAGATTAGTAAAACTCAAGAATAACCTCAAAACTCTAGATGAACATAGTGAGCTTATTTCAGATTAACTGCATTATTTGCAGAGGTGTCCTACAGTGGAAAATTCCATGTGTTGGTGGAAGCAATTCAGGAACAGGCATTACTACTACTTCATTTAATCTTCAGTACATGCGTAGATGGGAAGCTGTCAGGTTTGTTTTGTTGCCGATGGTAATACTAGCGGCTAGACACTTTTCACCTTCCTTCCCAGGTGGCCATTTGGTCTTGTATATCTTTGAATATTCAGTTCCCAAAATGCAATAAATATCTTCATAACACGTTTCAGTAATTGTCTTGAAGTATCTTAGAAGCAAGAAGAATCTTTTTATATTGATTGGTTATACTTGCTTTCAATTGCACAACTGCTTTGCCTTGATCAGATAGATATAAATGGCAAGAAAATATGCAGTTCTATTGTATACAGACTCTGATTATTACTTTTATTTCCTGAGGAATGATTTGGACAACGTCATATTTGGTTCTGAAACAAGTTAGTCATGCTCTTATAATTTTTATCCTTTTGTTGGTGACATCATTGCAACTTCATTTTGTGCTCTCTGTGAGCTCCTTATTATCAATAATTCTTGTTGCAGAGAAATGACTGACAGCATTGCTGACCAGCGTTGTAATAGCAAGTGCTGTTTAGTTAAGTCTACTTTAGTTTAGTTTACCTTTATTGTTTTGATCTAGTCAGCAACACACAAAAGCACAGTTCTACATACATGCATACATAAAATAAAAATGAATGGCATATTAACTGTATACACATAAAAACAGAGTTCTACGGTACTAGTTTAATTTGACCTCTTTAAAAGTTTATTACCATCAAGATAAAACTATTTCTACTTCTATTTATTTTTAAAGTTTAGCAGCAAGTATCGCCTCCCAGAAGGTAAAATTTGGAACCAACAATTCAAGCTGTGTGTCTGATCCTTTATAACTTTATTCGCTTTTCTTTATGCTCTTTAGTTATGCAGCTCTTTTTGCAATTGTCCAGAGGAGACCCCAGATTTTAAGTTTATTTTTCTGAGTCACAGACAGATCCCCATACCAGACAAGAAATTAAAAAGTCAGTACTCCCTGAATATGACATGTATAGTAGTTCTGTAGGATGCTAGTCGAAATGTTCATTTTGCACAGCCTGCGCTGCTCGAATTGTTTATAAATTTTTTGCGCCACATTGTTAGTGGTGTCTATCAATGGAAGTGTAGTAGAGCAAGATTAAACAACGAAATCTAACTTTGCAAATTCCTACTTATTTAAAGACAGACTTATAAGGCAGTTACAACTTTTGGCTTTGTTTTCCAGACCTACAACTTTTGTTTTACGTATTGTGTTTTGATAAACGAGTTCCTAATCTCTTTTTAGTTTCGACCTTGGCCTGTATATGGGCTATTATGGACAGGGGTGTTTTTATTATTATGGTATATTGCTATGTTATTGATATCAGTATATTATACTGTATTATTTTTGGACAGAGATGTTTTAATTATTATATTACTATATTATTGATATCAATATATTATATTGTATTATTTTTGGACAGAGATGTTTTTCCGGCTCTCAGTATTTTCACTTCCTTGTTCACTACACTAAACCTTAGTGCTGCAGGAAATGCAATACTTCTAATCACTGTACAAATGGTGTCTTCAGGGCTGCATTTTAATTCTGCCAACATTACCAACTGAGGTTCTGAACAAGAAACCTTTGCTGACCAGACAAGAGGAAAATAACTTCAGATCCAGCTACTGCTACTACTACTTTCAGGCTTCAGTTTAGTTAAGGCCAGAAGTGTAATAACTGGCTTTTCAATTAAAAGAATATGCAATAAAGTCTCAAAGTAAGTAAAAAATGCCAAACAGCACAGTTAAAAAAACTGGCCTGTTAATAGAAGGCAATGGAAATTGTTATAAAGAAGATTTACTCACAAAATAAATAAATAAAATAAAACAAAACAAAGTAATAAAATGCACCAAAAGCTCCAAAGAGCCAAAAAGAGTTACCTAAAAGGCAATCATTAAGCAAACAGAACCCAGAAATACAGGCCAATAAGAATAATCAAAAGACAAACTAAAAATAGTGACTATTGCCGCTGCAATAGTTGAAGGGGAACCCCATTGATTAGCTTTATGTTGGCCAATGAGGCAACATCAGAAAATTGGCTTCATGCACATCCACATAATGTCCTTATTATCTGACAACTTGAAACAAAGAAATTGATACAGCCAAATGTAAGAGATCTACAGTATTTACCAATGAAACACAGTGACCTGAATCAAATACTGTAAAAAGCCTATTAGTCAAACGCAGCTTGCTTCATGCATTAGTTTTCTAAAGTGGCAGTTTCTAACTTGAATACTTTCTTATTTAAGCATCTATTTTCCTGTAAAAAATCAGGCAGTATGACAGTGGTAATGATGAAGAAGCTTATGTCACTTATTTAAGCACAATTTGTATGAGTTCTAAATTTTCTCAGTTTCTAGGATACACATTAATAGTGATGCATCTGATGGGTTTATTCATTCCTTTCCTCTTAAGCATTTTACTGTTCAAAATAACATGCCTATTTTCTGCAGTATTTTTTCCAAAATAAGTGTAATGACATATCTCATTTATCTTTGTTATAACTATGGTATTTTTTTATGATTATTATATAAAATACTCTACGTTCAAATTGTAAAGGATGCATGTGACACTCTCCTGGAAAAATAGTCTTTCTCTTTATCATTCAAGTAGTGAAATCTGCAAAAGTATTTATGCGTCTGTTCTGAATTCTAAATATACTATATTATTGCCTATCCTGGCAGTCCTGGACTTGAGGCAGAGGAAAGAACCAGCCCTAGGTGGGACAGGGATCCATTCATACACATCACATAAGTTAAACCTGAACAATGCAAGTCTTTAGGATGAATTAGGAAAACTACATGAACGCAGGCAGAAGATACAGACTCCCCACCAACCAGGCCTAAGCCACAATTCAAGCCCAGGTCCCAGAAGCACTGAATATTAAACCATTAGAAATATTGTGACAAGAATAGGCTATTCAGCCTTACAAGCTCATCAGTCCTACTCACCTAGCTTGTTCAAAATTATATCAAGTTGAAATATGAAGGTCCCCAAAGTCCCACTCTGCTCCACACTACTTAGTGGCTTATTCCATGTCTCTATGGTGAAGAAAAACTTTCAAAACAACTAGGAGAAATTTGCCCTTAACAAGTTTCCGAACACATTTCCACATTCTTGATACGGAGTTTATTTTAAAGTAACAACTGGGATCTACCTTATTTATTCCATTCATAATTTTAAACAGTTAATTCATGTCACCTCTTAATCTGTTTGCTTATACTGAAAATGTTCAGCTATTCCAGTGTTTCCTCATGGCTCATTCCTCTTAGTGCCAGAACCAACCTAGTTGCTCTTTTTTGAAAATTTTCTCTAATATGGAGACCAAAACTAAATGTAGTACTCTAGATGAGGTCTCACAGATACATGATACAGCTTAATTAAGCATAACCTCCCTTGACTTGTACTCCACACATCGTGATATATATTGTAAAGCTGACTGACTGACTCATTCACTCATTCACTTACTCATTCACCA